>NW_017265159.1:673112-722799 GCF_001638985.1 Phycomyces blakesleeanus NRRL 1555(-)
TGTCTTTATGGCGTAAAACGTTTTGTGTTTTGTGGATTAGGTTGGTTCTTGCGTGTTCCCATTCCTTTGCGGAAATTATTTTTTTCAAACAAGTTAGGTTCAACCCGGCCACGAACCTGCCGCGACTTCTCGAACTCTCCGTTCAACATTGTGCTGGAGTCCAACTCATCTTCATCCAATGTCTCTAGGGTGTATCCCTGCCAATCATTCTCCCTAACCTTTAAAGTTAACTCATGCTCCCAATCTGACTCCATCTTCGTTGCCTCATATCCCTTCCATGGTTCGGACGATTCTGACTGTGAAGACCCACGGCGAGGACTGGTCTCATTTGACTCATTGCTGAGAACAGGTCCAGGATACCCTTTCCAGATCTCATCTTCATCTTCTTCTTCTCCACCAGCAGTGCCTTTGATGTCTAAGTTGGAGGGAACGTATCCAGTCCATTCCTCAGACTGGTCATCATTATCAATCACTTGGCTGCGTTTGCTGCTCTTGACAGAGGAAACTGGAGAATGCTGTCTCCACTCCTTGGATGCCTGGTACATTGTGTTTGTGGTTTTTTTCAAAGGCACGAATTCTGGGGCAGTAGGTGATAGACGAGACTTCTTTGTGTGTTTACTTGTAGTAGAGTTATGTTGTGAAGAAGTAGTTTCAATAGACCGGCCTGCCACACTTTTCCCACGGTTGTCATCCTGAGTCAAGTTGTCATGCTCGCCATGGACATCATTATCATGGTTGTCATGGCTACTTGGGTTGGTGTGGTCGGAAGTCGGACCTGTCCATTCTTTGTTGTGTGGCACAAGCGTTTTTTCTTGTCTAGACTTTTCTTCTTCTGCTGCTTTCTTTTCTGCATCTCTTTGTCTTTGCTGCTCCAACTCAAGCTGTTCTTTCAACTGTTGTTGCTGTTGCTGTTGTTTGTGTAGGCGCTGCTGCTCTTTAAGCTGTTGTTGTTCCTTAAACTGTTTCTGTTGTTGCTCTTTCAAATCTTGTTCTATTTTCTTCTGGCGGGCAACCTCTTCTTCTTCTGCTGCTGCTGCTGCTTCTAATTCTTCTTGTGCTTTCTTTGCTTCTTCCTGCTGGTGAAGCCTACTCAGTCGTTCGATAGCTTCATTTTTTTCGTCTTCACGCTTTTTTTTGTCGCTTTCGGCCTGTCTAAGTTCTTGTTGGCGTACTTGTTCGCGCAAGATGTCAGCCTGAGCTGAACTGTCAACATCCTCCTGCTGTTCTTGAAGTTCTTCGGGAACATCATCTTCTTCGGGCAGAAGAATAACGGTGCTTGGGCGGCGGGAGATAGGGGTCTGTGGAATGATTATTTCGGTTTTGTCATCACTGTCCGATCGGATTTGTTCATTGTGCATGAGCGGCTCGACTTCGATACTCTCGTCCATCAGCTGGTCTTTTCTGAGATAGACACGAGAGACAAGCCAATGGTTGACGACCGGATCTCCTGGCGCGAGTCGGTTGAGATCCGAGATGGGTATGACAGACACCCGAAGTCCTTCCAAGTGAATTGGCTTGAGCGTCGAGGCCCGCTTGTTTGCGGTGCTGTTAGTCGCAGTAAGACCAAGCGCATCTTCGATAAGATCGATGGACTCGGTTGTTGAGTTATGTTGACAGAGTTCAAGGACTGACATGACAAATGCGAGTTTGCGAGCACCGGGAGAAGACAGCACTAGATCTACAGGATCAAATGAGTCTGAGGCGACCATTGCCTCAGCAAAATGGTCTCCAGCGGTATAAGCAGTAATGATAGACTGAATAGACAGAAGGTGAGGGTCTATCCAAGGAATGGCGATCATGATTCCGGCGGATCCCCTTCGTTGGTGGTCACGCGAAAATATTTCGATCTTGTGGCGTAACATTTCGTGGTAGGCCTGGTAGTTGTTCAGGGGAGATATGACCTGGACTAGTTCGCGGAACATATCCTTGGTCCGGGCTGGACAATGGTTCCACAATCTGCGGAGACGTCTGACCTCGGGCATGGTGAGGGCACGCAGGATAGCTGCACAGCCAGAAAAATCGCGATAGGCGTGTAGGAGTAGATAGGCGACTCGGACGAGATGCGAAACTAGGTTGTCTTTTGGGTGAACGGGTGGGGCAACTCTGGCAGCCTGGGGACCGCATTTCATAAGCTCCGCCCAGTAGATGACCTGGTGTGCAATGCTGTGAGTGAGGTAACGATGAAAGTCCAAGAGAGGGATGAGTTTTGTCTGTTGACGGTCTAGTTGACATAACCACTGTTTTTTTAGAACAGCACACCCAAATAGTTGACAATTGAGAATTGCAATCTGTTTGGCAAGGACATCCGGATCCCAGTTGAAGGCTGTTGCTGACTGGACAGACTGCATCTGACGGGCGACACGATCTAAACTGCTTTCCTCGACTCGTACATCTTCGATTAATCGTCGGAGGGCACCGACCGAGACGGGTGGGTTGGCCTGTTTTGCCTTGGAAAGGGTCTCGGATGCTAGAGCGTATGCACTGGCGTGTACAGAAGATTCTTTGGCGAAAGAAGAAAGCGGCACAAGTGGAAGACCTCCGGCAGCAGTGGCCATGTTGTCAAAAGAGAAATTATTATAAAAAAAAAGAAAACACAAAATAAAATAAAATAAAATAAAGAAGTACAAAGAAGAAAGAAAGAAAAAAGAAAAAAATTAAAAGGAAGAAGAGAATGAGGAGGAGTTAGTCAAGGAGCAGGAACAAATCATCATTGAAAAAAAAAAGAAAAACACACACACACATACAGTGTGTATCCAAGACTTTTTTTTTATGTTTCTTTTTATATTGTGCGAGTTGCGCTGGGATTTGAATCGGCATCGGCATCAATACCACTATCACCCTTCACTCACCCACCCTATTGCCCTATCACCCCATCGCTTTATCGCTACTACTACTGCTACTACTACTACTACTACTACTACTACTACCACCAGACATAGACATAGGCATAGATATTATTGAAACACATGGTCCAATATATATTTATGTATGTATATATAAATATTTATCTGTCCGCTCTTGACAGCTGTTTGACCAGCCACAAACTCTAATGAACGATGGTAAAAATAAATAAATAGAAAACCATCAGGTATTTGAAACAAGATTTCTTATATATAAAAATATTTAAAAAGTTGTGTTTGTAAAGCAACGGCATATGAATATAAATCAAAGATATTCAGCTTGAAATTAACTTCCCGGGCTTTCTTTTTCTACCAAGAGGAACAGCCATTTGCTTTTTGTAGTTAGAGATGTCAAGAGGGTTAATGTGGTATATTCTAGGTTTCTTGGACCATCTGTAACACAAAGAACATCAAACATTCACCTGATATGGTCTATGGAAGCTCACCCTGCAGATTGAAAGTATTCCAGAATTTACTTATTATATATTATATATCAAGTATACTATGTACAGTACTTTCGAGGACATAGAAGTAATAAAATGCCAGAAGAAAGCCCAGTATAAATCGGCGCTTGTTCCATCACCCATCAAAAGGCAAGTTTATATATATATATATATATAGCGACTTTCTTGTACTCGAGTAAATGTACAAGAACACTTGTAATTGTGTTACAATCCAAAGGAGAACCAACAGAAACAAAGTTTGTACAAACGCAAGGCACTCTAAAGTTTTATTTTATTTTATACATTATTTTACTTGGAGTCAAAGCACCATAGAATGAAACACTTTTTCTTTCTTCTTTTAACATTTAGACAACACATCCTGGGTTAGTTTATTAGATAGTTTTACTCTCAAGAAATATCTAATCTATTAGCAGCTATTATTAGCATTCCTGTCACTGTCATTGCTGTCGTACCGAGTTTCATAATATTTTTAACATCCAATTCAACTCTTGTTCTCAAACAAAGCAGGGTTCTAAAGTGGAACCAGGTTGTGTGTATGATTACTTTTATACCAAAAAGGCCTTTTACCTTGCTCTTTTACATTTCCAAATTGATACCCAATAAAAAAGCAAAAACAAAAACAAAAACTGCCCTGTGCTGCCCTGTGCTGCCCTATGTTGTGCTGTTCTATGCTGTGCTGTGCTGTGCTGTGCTGTGCTGTGTTATGGCATACCGTGCGGTGCGGTGCCATTATGTAATGCCGTGTACTGCGCTGATCTTCATTATATACATATATAAATAATTATTCTACACATTTATTAAAGCACAACAAAATCATAAATAAACATATCAATTGAATGACATCGAAAGGTAAAATATCCACAAGGAATATCATCTTCCCAAAATTCAATGGGATTATAGCAAGTCCTGCTTGGCATAGAGTCGTGTTCAAACATCTTTTCAAAGTCAGAAAGCTTCATCCGATAATCTTTGACCATCTCAATATCCCGCAATTCAAGTCTTCGAAGCCGTAGCCCGTCCTTAAATTGGTAAAGATGATACCAACGAGTCATCCCAGAATCAATTCTGTACCATCCATTCTGTCCAGCCCTGGGTCCCTTTCGTCCCAATATCTGTCTGTTACGTTTAACTTCTGTAACCGAAAAAATTGTTCCATCCTCGAGACGCGTCCAAATACCCTCGATGTGATGAGCAATGTGCATAGAACGTACGCCAAATTTGCGGAATGTGTGATATGGCATGTCGATCTTGATATTCATCGAAGGCTTGTTTGTGCGCCATGTACAGTCATCTAATGACATATCTGATAGCTGTGGGCAACGCACAGAGAGGTAGCAAAATACATGATCATTGGTAAGCCACACCTTGGCTAGGTGAAATGTTTTCAAGCAATGTGTATCTACTGGTAGCCCTCTCTTATTCTGTGCTTCAACGTCAAAATTCTGGAGTCGTAGGCTCTGAAGATTCAGAAAGCGATCCAAGATGGACTCGAGTGAAATTGTGTGCAAATCAAGCTCTAATACTCCACTTCCGGACAAATCCAATTCGGTAATATAAGGACAGTGTGCCTCTAATACCACAAGCATATCAGATGGATACATGTCATCCACACCCATCTTGAAGGACACACTTCTTGCATCCACAGTTAAAGCCTGGACCATCTCCTGAAATGCAGCTGGGCTTGTGATAGTCGGTGATATATAATTGTGCTGTGGCAATATTTCAATTGTATTTAACATTGTTCCTGCCGATTCAATTGCATCGAAGAATAACAGATTTGGCCAGAGATGTTGTTCCAGTTTGTTCAATTTTAACACTCTTAGCTTTTTTAAATTATGTGCAATGGCTATGTATGCTTCCTGATAGGCTATATGTCGTTTGGCAGACAATATGTGAGTATTCTCTGTCCAGTTAACATTGTAAAAATCGAGTGAAGCGAGATTTGGATACTTGTGAACAAACAGATGGATCCAATGGGGATCGTCAAGCTGCACATGCTGAAGTTTGAGCCTTTGCATCTTAGGCGCTGGTTGGATGCCGACCAGAGTGTGAGGCTGGCTAGAGGGGCCAATAGCTAATGTTTGCCATGACAATGATAGAGATTGCAAAAACGGACAGCTTTCGTGGATTGCGCTGATTGCCTTGGGATCAAAGCATAGTTTGTTTTGATAGCTATTAAACCGAGGTTTTCCGGAAATGGTGAGGGAGGTTAGCCAGTGTACTTGTGAAAACATTGGTACAAATCCATCTCGTTGATGAAGTTCTTCGACAAGCTGACCGTCGAATGTTATCTCTCTCAGCTGGTCACCAAATATTTCAAGGCAGTAGTTTGCAAGTTTTTCGCGACTGAGGACTGGTAGAGTGTGAAGATATTTCCAACGAGTCAATACTTTTGAGCATCGTAGGTGTTGCCACACTGACGGCGGAAATACGAGTACCTCCAGAAAGGGACAGAGCTTGGGAAGTAACTCAAAATCATCGCGTGATATGCCAACATTATCTGTGAATCTGAGTTCTTTGACCATGAATCCTATAGAGCCATCTTTTTCTGATTTGACTAGACGATCAAGTAGGAGTCGACGTTGATTACGAGATGTGATGAGGATGGTGCGGTAAATTATAGGTACAAAGGTTGCATTCCAAGCACGATTGACAAATAGACATTCATAGCGCTCTTTATCTGATAGCCATGTGGCGATATTCTGAGCTGTGGCGGGTGAAAGACGAGAGGCACCCATTACAAGTTGTCCTTATTATATTCAAGTGGCAAATCTAACTTGGACTTTCCAAACGCATATGGACATATTAAATTGAATAAAATTTGTTTGTGTAAAGATATTTTATATATATATATATAATTGAAAACATTCATTATAAAAAACAGACGTATATTTTGTATGTATGTGTACATGCGTTTTGTACTTATTACTTATTAGTGTCTTATATGTGACAATTTGGACATATAAGATGAATATAGCACAGTGGAGTTAAAAGGTACTCAGCCTAATATAAGCTACTCTTTTAATCTTACGTTGGTTTTTCTTTAAAAGATATATATATATATATATAATTAATTAATTAATTAAAGAATAGTGCTTGTGTCGACATAAAAACGGTCTCAACTAAATCTGGTTTTCTATCTATATTTATTTACTGGGTAATTATTCTCATGCAATTCTTGCACTGAACCCTTTACAGTGTGTCTATTTTTACACACCAAGAACAATGACATATCAACCAAGAGAGATTCCTTTTATGCCAAAAATACACACCGAGTGCACGAGATTTTTTATTTTTAAAACAAAAGGACTCTCCAATGAGGGAAAAGCTTATGTGCATAATATATATATTTATACATAAACGAAAAGCGCCCTTCAAAAATAATAGAAATACAATATAATATAATATATATAGATATAAAGAGTGATATAAAGAGAGAAAGAGAAAGGGTACAAAGTTTCTTTTTCCTTATTCTTTCATATTACTCTTCTTTCTTAGAAACCACGCCTAATGCCAGGTTAGTCTTACTTAGCCTGATAAACGCTTGATTCTTTCTTCTTCCTCCTTTTTTTATTTTTTTTAATCATTAAACACTTTGAATTACGCATGCGCATACACACAAACAGAAACAATCGCTCAATACGAAGCTCATCACGCTTACGACGCCCAGCAGCAAGACGAAATCTCGTTTAAAGAAGGCGAAATTATTCATGTCACCGACCAATCCAACGATGACTGGTGGTTGGGCACAAAAGACAACAGCACTTCTGGATATTTTCCCAGTAACGTAAGAATTCTGGAATTGACTTTATTGATGTATTATATTGCTTAGCACAACACTGGTTTTAGTTTGTTAGTCCTGTAAATGTAACAAAAGATAGAGAAGACCCCGATACCGCTTCAAAGGATACTTCTTCAGAAGACAAAAAAGAAGAGTCTGGCGATGAGCAACCAGAAGAGAAGGAAGAGCCACGTAAATACATACATGCATTTATATTGTTGGGAATATGTACCAAGTTCTTTATCAACTTTTTTTTAAAAAAAAAGAAGGAAAGAAGAAATTGGTTGATATCTGGGCACAATCGAATACTGACGGATATTCTATCCTCTTACTTTATATAGCCAAGCCTATAGGTATGGCACGTGTTATGGAGGATTATGCCATGCAGACGTCAGAAGAGATGTCACTTCACAAAGGCAGTATCATCACTGTCTATGAAAAATTGGATGATGGGTACATGCGTGGCGAAATCAATGGAAAGATTGGCAAATTTCCTGCACAGGTACACAACCTACCCACATTTTGTGTGCAGAAACCCAGGGGATACTGAAATATATATGAAAAGCTCAGCGTATTAACACAAAATAATTATCCAAATAACATCATCAACGAAAAACAAAACAACTTTAATGTGCTTAGTATGTGGAGGAAATTGATATGCCCGGTCGTCCAGATATTGGTATGAGCTCTAGCCCTAGACATGAAGGATCTGATAGCAGCGAAGGTAATAAGCTAACAAATAAACAAATAAAAGCTTAACATTTATTCCAACAAAAGAAGAAAACTGATAATTAAAGAACTTTTGTGATCGTCAATTCATCGGGTTTTAGGTCCCGCTAAGCCTGCTTTCAAGTTGGCTGCATTTGGTGTTAAGCAAGGTGGTATTGGTGGTCTTTTGGCCGGTGGTTTCCCAACCCTTAAGAAGGCTGGTACTCCCAAAAAGTCTGTCGAGGAGAGTCACGTAAGTTACCCGGGGAACTTGGCCAAATTTAATTAATTAGCATACTATATGATATAGTAAGACCGCAGTAATTTATATATATATATGTTTGATAGGTCGAACCTACACCCGTTGTTCACACTCCCCCAAAAGTGCCTGAAGTCCCAAAATCCCCTGCTATTGTCGAGTCCCCCGCCCAAACCGAAAAGCCTTCCTGTAAGTACTTTAATAAAGAAGACATACTTTAAGGTATGCAGTCTTTAACATTTTTTTTAAAAAAAAATTAGTTGGAAAGGCCATTGTACTCCATCCCTACGATGCCGAAAATGGTGGTAAATTATTTTGAAATGCTGATAAAAGGCAAGATTCTTTTTAAGGAACAAATAATAATACATATATGCATTTGTAGATGAATTGAGTCTGATTAGAGGAGAATACATCGATATTCTGGACAGAGATGCAGATGAAGGATGGTGGGAAGGTAGAAACGAAAGAGGTGATGTGGGTGTATTCCCATTGAACTTTGTCAAAGAAATGGAAGATGAACCTACTGCTCCTCCTGCTCCTGTTCGCACCCGAAAGTCCGTCACTTCCGTTGGATCTCAACAGTCATTAAATTCACCTACTTTGACTGGTGGATTCCGCCTCCCTCCACTCCCAGACAAATTATCACGACCCCCCTCAATCGCTTCAAACATCAGTTACAGTCGTCCTGGATCCATTGTTACTGAAGAGCAGCCCAAGCCTTCCCCAGAGCCAATGTCTTCTCACAAAGAGGAGGAGGTAGAAGAGGGAGTGGGAAAACCCAAATCTGAGGAGGTGTATACTCCCAAGGCCAAAGACATTGAAACAGCTAAATCTGAATTGTCTCACTCAGAGCCACTCCGTGTAGAGGTGCCCAAGGTTGAGTCTCCCAAGTCAGATGAAGCTGCTTCTCCAAAAGCCGAGACACCAAATATTGATCAAGTTACATCACCAAAAACAGCCCCTCTTCATGTAGAGCGCAAGAACTCGGATGCTTATTTTCCCGTAGAAGAGGTAAGTTAACATGTTTATCCTTCTTCTTATATTCCGTTAATACTAATACTCAGAATATCTAGGAAAAGCCTGAATCTGAATCCGAGAACCAGGAAGAGGAATTAGTAGAAGAAAAAGAGAAAGATGAAGAAGAGGAAAAAACACGTGATATTGCTTCTCCTGTTCTTATTTCTCCTGCAGTTGCTCCTCCGATTACACCTGCCCGTCCTTCTATTCCTTCCCGCCCATCTAGTCACACTACTTCTGAAACACATCTAGAGTCTGCGATCTCTCCCGTGTCCACACCCAAAATTCCATCCCATGAAGAAGAACTAGTTGTTGCTGCTTCTAGATCTCCAGAAATCGCTAGTCCAGCACAGGAATTACCTGTTCTATCAAAGGTAGCAACGCTTGAAGCTGCACCTTCTACTGATAAAAACGCTGAAAATGAAGCCCCAGCTGCCAAGGAAACAAATTCCAAAACTGATGTTACTGAAGAGACCAAGGTAGAACATGTAGAGGAAGAAGAACCCAAAGAATTGGTTTTGCCCTCTGGTCCAAAACTCACTGCACCTACTCGTGCTCGCCCCACCCGTGCTCGTCGCGCTCCATTGACACCTAGCATCGAGCCAAGCCAGACTGAAATACTCCAAAAAGAATTAGAACAGGTAACATATATAACAATAATCTTCTTATTCTTATTTTAGAATCCTCTATTTCTTTTTTTCTTTAACTCTTTCTTTTCTCATTACTAATTATTTTCAAAATAAATAACATAATAAATCTAGGAGCCTGAAGTTGTTTCTCCCGAGCCAGCCGCAAGAGAAGTCAGTTCGCCTGATCGCCCAAGCCCTCCTGTTCCAGTCAAACCAGTCAAACCCATCTTTAACAAATTCCCTACTCCGTTTGCTATCGGTGCCGGAGACATTTCAAAGACCAATCTGAAGCCTGTTCAACGTCGTATGTGGGAGCCTACACCGGCCCATGAACCGAAAGAGGAGAAGCCACCAGTAGCAACAGCATCTGGCGTAGCAGATGAAGACGAATCAGCACCTAGACCTGCAGGTGTAAAAAACATTGCCTCGCGTTTCCAATTTGGAGGTGCTTCCTCAGGAGGAAATGAAGTCTTGGAAACAAAATTGAAAAACTTTGCCAAGAATGAAGTTGACAAAGTTCGCAGAGAGTTGGAACGCAAACTGGATGAGGAGCGTACAAAACGTGAACAATTGGAAGCTTTGGTTCAAGCCATGTCAGAAAAGATTGATCAGTTAGAGTCACAGATCCAGTGATTTTTTTGGTTTTTGGTTTTTGGTTTTATACTCCCCACATTAGCGACTTTTGTGCATTCGGATTTTTCAATTTTTTTTCAAATGTTGTGTACTACACAGCCTTTGTCACACCGGATTAAATTGATCAGATTTTCAAATCTGCCTACACTGACCAATAAGGGTGGACAGGTGAAAATATTTTTATTGTGGATTTGTCTAGGCCTTGCGCATTTTAGCATAATGGCGGCCCAAGAGAACTGTGGCAGAAGAAATAAGAGAAAAAAACAGAAATATGACTGATAAAACTAGCTAAGTGGAAGAGAAAGAATAATACAGGTTAAAATAAGAGAGACAGAGAGGAGGGGGGAAGACAGGACAAGGAGAGAAGACTATAAGCAAGCTTATTTATCCTATAACCATGACAGTGGCAGTTCCAATGGCACTAGCACTGGCTTGGGGGCCATACGGAAGGTTTTGGTCTTCCAGATACTTTTCAAGGCAGACTGGAGGGAGGCAAAGAGAGCTACTTTCCACTTTACAAAAGTGCCTCATGACACTTTTGCCCAGTGGGGCAGGGAGGCGAAGGCAGAGAGCGAGAAGATATTGGCGGTGTAGCTTGTATGTAATCTGTTGGTTTTCCTGCATGGGTTTGCAGGCACGTGCCAGATTAGCAATGATCTGATGGTCCAAGGGATCAAAATCTGTCTTCACAGACACGCCAATGTCTGCGAAGAGCTGGGTGATCTTGTCCTTGAAGTCGTTGTGCACAAGGAGGGAGAAAGTGCCGCGTTCCGGGAACGCAATGTCCAAGACACAGGACTGTTGGATTTTGAATGTTGTCAAGAGCTTTCGTACTTGGGAGTACTTGAGATGGTGGCGGTAGGACAGGTATACAAATGGATTCGCAGACGATCCACTTTTGGGTTGCAGGGCGCAGGCAGCTTAGGCAGTGGTGAGCTTGGGCTGATTGAGTTTCTTTCTCATCGCCTTCTTGGCAGCAGCCAAAAACGTGGTGGGTGAGGGTGTGGGAATGGGGACGGGACCATGGGCAGAGGCAGAGGCTGAGGCATTCTCAACAGGAGCAATCTCTGTGGACGGGAGGACGGTGGTAGTGAAGGCTGAAGCACCAGGTACAAGTACCTGAAGCTGGAGTTGGTTGTGTAGGAACTCTACGTGCTCATTTGCGACGCGGAGCTCCTCGGTAAGTGCGTTGTTCTGTTCTTGGATTGCAATTAAGTTTGCGACAATTACATCTATCTTGCTAAGCAGAACTTTCTGCTGTTCTTCGTGCATGGCTATGCGTGCAAGCGCCTCGTCCACAATGGCTTTTAGCCGAATGTTCTTGGGGTCGCAAAACATTTGGTCAGCCGACAATTTTGCCGGCCTAGACTGTCGAGGAGGAACTGTCTTGAAGACGTTCGTGTTGGTGGATCCCTTTGGACTCATGGCAACTTGATAAAACAGAGGTTACTTAGGTCAACAAGGTTGGAGGGACAGGGGTGGGAGTGGATGCGTGGTTGATTGGTTGTTTTTGAGTAATGGGGTTTTTTTTAAGCAAAAATTAGCTTATGCGAAAGAGCAATATTAATAAGGGCATTAGCGGTAGACAGGTGAAAATATTTTATTGTGGGTTTTTCTAGGCCTTGCGCATTTTAGCATATTGGCTACCCGATGAGAGCTGAAGAATAAATGAAAATAATAAAAGTAACCCCCTAAATATGAGGGGGAATAAAAAAATATGTAAAAAATGAAGAATAAATAAAGAAAAAGTATGGAACACGCATGACAGAGACAAAGATGAATAGTCAGCAAAACAGTAAGAGAGCACGTAAAAAATCCCCTGTGGGGGAAAACGGCTTTTAGAAAGACTAAGACTAAAATAGATAATACAGCTGGTAAGAATACAGGTGAAATAAATATATAAGAAAAATAAATGACATGAAAGAATCGAGAATAAGTAACTAGGTACTGACGGCACCAGAATTGGGAACGGATTTCAGCAGGAATAGGAGCTCCAAAGAGGGATTCCTTTTAGAAACTCGGACGATCCATTTATGGATCCAGAATACACAACGATACCAGACCAAGTCAGTCCTCCTAGGCACAATTTCGGGCGGGCACAGATGGAGGGGGTTGACGAGGAACGGTGGAAATTTCGGATAGAAGATGAGGGAACGGATCACCAGGAACAGGTTCTTGGGTGGGCAGTGGGATGCGGTGGGGACGGGTTGGTTTTGTGGCACGGAATTTTGCTGCAAGGTCGATGAGGATTTGACCATGAGCTTTTTCTTCTGGCAGTTTGTAGGATGAGGTGGTTTTATCAACAGCACGTAGCAAAGCAAGCAAGCACGGCCACCAATCGCACCACGTACCAAGCGATTTGAAAGACCTGGGGAGACAGTTGAGACCATAGTCGATGAGATGAACCTCTGGGGGAGGAGCTGGATCCATCAAAGATCAGAGTTTTTGGACGAGAGTGATTGTGGCGGGGCATATGAGCATGTAGTTTTGGTTATCCTTGATAGCGCCACATTGGCACTCAACTGATGGTGTGGGTGGTAGCTAAGAAATTCGCTATTTGATCAGACGGCGTCATTTTGAACGAGTGCAGGGCAGTATTAAGGCCGGATCCCAGACAGGTTTGCACAATCCTCTAGCAACAGTTACCGGACAGTTAATGCTTGCAAGTTGCATGTCGATTTCTTTTTGGCACAGTAGAACATAAGCTTCTTTTAATGGGTCCTTCAACCGAGGTTGATGTTCTTTCAAAAATTGGGGCTTTTTCCAGAGTACACTACGACGAAGCTCACTCCATGTCGTTTTTTCTTTGGAAAGGTCCAGCTGCGTAGTAGGAGCTTTAATCAGGGAGTCTGAGGGTAGTGTTTCAGCACAACAAAGAAATTTGGCTTGAAGAGCACAGGAACGGATGAATACGTTGGGTAGAGCAGCTATTGCAGCGATATGAACAACTCCCATCGTTGCATCGGGCCGTCGAATACATGTCCGGAGACACATATTTTGAGCCTTCTGCAAGATATGAATGTCACTCTGGCTAGCAGGAACAATAGCTAAGCCGTACTCAATAATGGGGCGGATAAAAATGAGATAAGCTCTGGGAGCCGCAGGGAGACCAAAACCGTTCATGTGCACACCCGAGCTACTAAGCTTACACCTTGCTGCACAAGCTTTTTGCTGCGACTTAAGGAACATGTCGGCTTGATCTATACCATGGCTAGCGAAAGTAAATCCTAAATATTTAAAGGAAGTGCAAGTGGGAAGAGTATTCCCATATAAAGAAAAGGAAGAATTGGGAGGGCCATTGAGGACCTCGCATTTGGATGGACTCCACTTATACCCGAGAAGGTTTGAATGTGTCTCGGCTACAGTCAACATTTTTTGCACATCTTCGGGTGTGCCTATAAGGGCAACATTGTCAGCGTACAGAAGACAGTTGATAGGAGTCATTGCCATAGGAAGAAAGTCTGGTGCATCCCCCTCCGTCCTTGGAACACTGAACACATTACAGGTGACCATCCTAAGCTCCTCCAATAGTGACAAAGGAGTGGTTGTTGGGCTGTCAAATGCATACGTACAGTATGAGGGCAAGCTAAGGGACCTTGTTAACGAGGGAGAGGGGATGCAGATGTAATATGGTTGGGTGGAGACTCCCCGAAGTAAACGTGGTAGGGTATCAATAAAAATTGAATATAAGAAAGATGAAAGTATACTACCCTGCAGGGCTCCATGTCTCAGCATAATACTACGGGACGCTATATTTTTTATCACTACATCAACAATAATATTGTTAAATAAATTTTGAAGTAGCACTAGCAAGGGTTCCGACACAAAGGGTCGCAACGAGTCCAATATGACGTTACGATCCACACTATCGTATGCAGCTTTGATATCCAGGAAGACAACAACTGGAGGTTTGAGCGCTTGCTCTCGCTCAGGGTCGGGAACAGAGTATTGCCTCATTAGTTCGTGGAGACAGAGAGCCTGGTCTAGGGTACCGCGGCTAGCGCGGAATCCTCCTTGGGCTATGTCTAACTCTGGCATGGTCGAAAGGAGTTTTTCAGCCAGGCATTGCTCCAAAAGCTTCCTGAACACCGAGGTCAAGCTGATGGGTCTATAACTGCTGGGATCTGCGTGCGCTCCTTTGTTTTTGTAGATAGATACCACCTGTGCCGTTCCCCATACAACAGGCGTCCACGACCATCTCCAACACAGCTTGAAGAACATGTGAAGTAGAGGACCTAGAGTTGATACAAGAGGCTTGAGCATCTCTGCCCTAATATGATCAATATCTGGTGCTTTCTGTCGTGGCAAACAACGAATAGCTTCTTTGACTTGGTCTACGTCCCATGGTACTTCCCTCTCCATTGGTGTAACCGCCTGTTCAATCTGTATTTCCGTAGATCCAACAAAAACATTCTCAAGGTGGTCGATCGTGTTATTAGCGGCTGTAAGTGGTCCTTCTGGAGATGTTGGAGAAACCGGAGATCGTTGCCAAATCTTCATTCTCTTTAACGCGCTCACCATCTCTGAAGGAGCCTTTTGGATTGTGTTGTAGAAATCGTACCAGATTTGTAGTCGTGCCACCCGGACTGCTGTTCGCAGATCTTGGTTTGCTGCTACATATTCAGCATGAGCTTTAATGCGTTCAAAGTTATTGCCTACCCGGCGTCACCAATGGTAAAGTTCTTGACACCAGTCAGCTAGGTATTGCAACTCGGCATTCCAAAAGTTCTTCCAAACTTTTGGTCGTGGTTACGCTTGCCCAACAGAATCATCCAAAGCCTTATAGATTGTCTCATTGAGACGTTCTGAATAGGCCTCCAAAACAACAGGGCACGATATTGAAGTGTCTTCCAGAGTTTGTTGGATCTCTCGTTGAAGTGTACCTGAACCCACTTCAAATCGTCTTTGGTATTTTTTGTAGACCTCTTCGATTTCCAATCATTGAAGCTTCCAAAGTCGACAGACAGAGTTTTCTGTTGGGAGCTGTGGTATGAACACAGGCTGAAAGGATAGCTCACAAAGGTGGTGGTCAGAGTCCAAGGCGAGTTCGTCATGGATTTTCATCTGAATATCATGGGATTGCTTCTCTCGCAACAAGAAGAAATCGATAATACTTTTGAAGACCCTGCCAGATGTATGGACTCTCTTGTATGTTGGGATGCCAAAGGTCAACTCCAAATTCTACAATATTAAATCCTTACTGCTAATTCAGTTTGCCATAATTTCACTTCGTGGTCCTCCTCAAGTGTCCCCAGTTGTGTGGTGTAGTTGAGCATTGTAGTCGCCACAAACAATGGTAAAGTCTTCGACGGGTAACAATGCCAGCCGCTCTTGACACTCATAGGATGTCAATTGTTGTAGGAGGTATACGCAGTGTATAGTATAGGGATCGATCCTACATGAGACAACGTGGGGGTTAATGATTTGAAGGGGGTGTACATGATGAGGAAAATCTGGCCTTATAAGTAGCGAGATGCCATCCATTGGCTCTGGTGACGTTTTGGAATGGCAAAGTTGTGTATCTGGGTCCAAGGGCACTGGAGAGCAGAGGCGCTCTCAGGCAGGAAAGTCTCTGCAACAAAAAGAATAGCAATATCGTTCGTCTCATAAGCATCTATCACATTCACCAATTTGGGCCGTAGTCTATTGGCGTTGAATAAACCGATCTTCAGTCTATTCATGTGTTGTAGTGATTGGCGTTTTGGTGGATTCTATGCCGTCCATGTCGTTGGTTGGGGCTACAGGGGCAGTGGTGCTGGTAGTTTTTCGGCCCTCCAGGTAGTCAGATACTGCAGTCTCCGAAATCTTTACTACAGCCTTTTTGGACGAGAAATTGCGGGTGACACCGTGACCAAGGTATGTTGTCATGCAGAGACTTGCCTTGACCAGGCGTGCGTCGAATAGGTCCTGGGCTTTTCTTGCCATAACCTTGATGGCCTCTTCCATCAACTTGGGATCTGCGATTACGTCTGCTGCGGTCAGATCAAAGTTCCCCAGTGGGACAACCTTGGCTTTTCCAAGCAGTGCAATGAGCTCTTCACGGAACTCTCCATTAACGAGGAGAGCCACTGTCCCTCTGGCCGGGAATTGGATGTCAAGGATGCGGGAAGTGGGGATCTTGAAGGAACTGAGGATCTTTCTCATTTCCTGGTACTTAATGTATCGTTTGGCCGGGAGGTAGACAAATTCGTACTCAGATGGGCCAGTGGGTTTTTGGAGGAGTCGTTGTCCCTGGACTCTGCGGATTTGTACTTTCTGCTTGGCCTGCTTGGCATCTATGCCCTTCTTTGCTTGTGTGGCATATGACATTTGGCCAGCTTCTGCGTTGCTGTCTTTCTTGTTTTGTGGGTTGCTCTTTTTGTTGTTGTTTTTGTTGCTGCTGTTGTTTTTGTTGCTGTATGGGTGAGAGCACCAACCTGAAGAGCCTCCACCATTTCTGCCAAGGAGTGTGCGAAGTCTTTGGCGAAGAGTTCCTCCGTACTCCTACGCCTGCAGATGTAGAGAGTCTCTACGAAGAAGGGGAGAAACACGGGTTCCCAGGAATGCTTGACTCGCTTGACTTCATGCACTGGACATGTAAGAACTGTCCAACGGCCTACCATGGGCAGTACAAGGGCAAAGAGAAGGTGCCGAAAATTATCCTTGAGGCTGTTGCGTCTCATGATCTTTGGATCTGGAATTGCTTTTTGGCCTTCCTGGGACACTCAACGACATCAATGTTTTGGATAGGTGTCCCTTGTTCAGGCCATATACCCAAGAAGCCACTCATAATATACCTTTTGTCATCAAAAGCAATACATATACTATGGGATATTACCTTGTTGATGGTATATACCCCAGCTATGGCAACCTTGTGGCAGCACCCAAACAGGCTACCACAATAAAGGAAAAGGTGAATAAACAACAGAAAATGTATATATACTCTGCTAAATATATATAATTGTAATAGTACTTTTGCACCCAACAGGAAGCCTGTAGAAAAGATATGAAAAGAGCTTTCGGTGTGTTGCAGACTCGATTTGCTATCCTGAGCCATCCTGCAAGAATTTGAAGAGTAAGAAATCTTACTGAGGTAATGTGTGCATGTGTTATCATGCATAACATGATAGCAGAAGATGAACGTGGGGTGCATGGGTTAGAGAATCTGTCTCCTTACCACCCGGAAGACATTGCAACGATCAGCAGAGACACAGACATTGATGTCTTTAATGCTTTATTTGAAAGACGGAGAGAAATCAGGAACAAAGATTCGTCTCTTCAATTAAGACAAGACCCGATAAACCACCACTGGGACATCAAAGGCAATGAATAAATTCACATTATACAGTCAAAGCTTGATATAGTAATAATTTTTTGGAAAATTTGGGTCCGTGCCTGCTTATTATCACTATTTTTCGATATAGTGATAGTGATATAATTTGAATCCACCAGTATCACTATCACCACGGTAGATTTTTTCGTGTAACAATTTTGTAATTCAGCCCGTGAGTTTATGTTACCATTTTGGGAATAGCTTCTTCATTGAAGTTTCAGGTCCGAAAGAATCGCAAAATTGATAAATGGGATCGCAAAAAAAAAATTGGCTGGTAAAATACGATTTTATTTATTTTTATGGGTTGAAAATATTGGGGGTAGATAATTTTAGGCTTCCCATACCTACCCTGCAGTAGCTGCTACTGTAGGGTAGGTATGCTTGCACTAGCAGCTAGAAATATTTAATAGCTATTCTGAAAATGTTTCCAGAAACAAAAGCAAGTAGAATTTTGAAAAACCCAATTGCATGTTTGAAAGCAAAAACCATACTAATGCTTTTAAAATAAAAGCAAAGAAGCTATTGGAAGGACACGTTTCAAATCCGAGCGAAAATGTCAAACCTGCAAAAAAAACAAAGGTCATTAGTACATGGACTTTTGATGAAGATTACTATGTTTTAGATGACTTACCACATATTAATTGAATCTAAAACAAAAACAAAAACAAAAAAAACAAAGCAAAAAAGAAGAAGACATATGTTTATGTTAGTATGGATAAAATCAGTATACGAGCAAGATTCTTTACATACCTTTTTATGTCAAGAATTCACATGCCCTATTATACTTCAATTAGATTTTATTAATCAGAACTCGTAATAGAATCACATCATTAGCAATACCTTTTAAGATCTTAATCATGTGAGAGGATCAGAGTTGATCTGTAGTATAATTAGCTAATGAGTAGCAAGATCATGTGCCATTTGTTGCCTGATCTTTAGAAAAATGAAAAAAAATTGTATGAAACAAAAAAAGGCACTCAATGTTTATTTTTTGTGTCAAGCTAAACTGTAACAAATTAATGAATTTCATTGGTTTTTGAAGACCATTATACGCTTATTACTGGTTACATGAATAACACTTTTCATTGGTTCCTGAAAGAAATCGACTTGTTGTTTCAAGATGCAGAAATAAATAAATATATGGTGGTCGTCTATACTCCTTTATCACGTTAGACAATACGTTGCATCACGAAAGCTCTGTGATGCAGCGTATTATTAATTACCCAAAAAATTCTAGGGTGGTAGTTTCTGCTCCCAAAGGACCAGGTCAACACAATTTTGCCTTTGACGATATCGGAAAGACCTGCTCACTTTGTGGAAAAGATTTCGATCGCGTATGGAATCTACGACGCCACCTTACCAAATATCATAAGTTAGCAACTCATATTGCTAACGATATTAGCCCTCAATATGCCGATAGAAATTTAGCGTCACAAAGACAGACCACGAACACTGCCGAGCCGACCGCCCCTGATCACAATGACGATTCCGTTAACGAAGACCTACACGTTGAATCCGATTTGGAGGATGACGACAGCAGCGATGTTGACGACATGAACAGCGATGGCGACGATAATGTTAGCGAGATTGAACTCGATGCCGGTGAAAGTATTATCGAGATGGATGAGGACACCAGCCCCTTTGAAAGTCCAAGTCCAGGTAACCACCTATACATGCATATAAGAAATAGTATGTTGTCTTCTGCATCCAATACCAGCTCATCGTTGGATGCAGATCTCGATTTACTGAGAGAAGCAACTGGATCGCATACGACATGGAACCAGTATACATCAGACACCCACCCGTTCCCGGATCTCCAGTCTATGGTACTACTTGCCTTTGTTGATGGCGATAAAGACATGGTATCTCGCAGGATCTTGAAAAAGATCCTGTTTACCATAAGTCTTGTCCTTAAGCTTCACGAGGAAGCTATCCGAAAGAAGTCCCCGTTCAAGTTACCTCGTTTGGATGCCCTCTTGAACTATCAGACCAGGAAAAAGTCCAAGATTCCTGTATTTCCATCCACAAAAGTCGATATCCAGTTGCCGGAAAACAATACCACGTCTGCTTATATCAACTTGCCTTCAGACCACGTCCGGTTTCTTGCTGCCAACCCCAAGAAAGCAAGAAACATGTTTTCCCTCCCTGACCGCACTCCTAACCAGTCCATTTGTCTACAACAAGGCGAAAAGTGGAGAACACATTGGTACTATCAACAACCTATGTTCACCCACAACGGCGTAGATTTTTGGTCTGGTGATATTGTTAACTTTATGAATGATTCCACTCCAGCTTGTTTCCTAGTAGAATCATTCCATACCATAGATAACTCAGCCATTTTTGTTCAAGGCTACATGGCTTATATTCTGGAAGGCAGTCAGTTCATTGGCATTGAAGTTGAATCTACTAGCATAAAGCTTGAAACTCTTCTTGGTGTTGACTTGACCCCTGTTGATATTGCTCTATGCTACAGCATCTCACCCAGGAAAGTCTTTCATTTGATTCTCAGACACAAGTTCTTGCTGGAAGAGCCTCATTTCTTAAAACGGCACGTACTAGACGAAACCGGAAAGCCGATCGATCCAAAGTTGTTTTACAAGGTGAGGATATCGCCCATTATACTCTTCACCGACGACACCTCCGGAAACCGATCAAAGCAATATAACCCGTACGAAAGCTGGTCAATGAAGTTTGCTGCTCTCTCCTACGAAGAGAGGTCTTCAATTGAAAACATCCACTTTCTCTCTGCTATTCCCAAGAAAAAGGGGGCAAGTGGGATGTCCTTGTTGCCTAAAATCGTTGAAGATTTCAAAAGGCTCGAAAACGGACTGGTGATGTTCTCTGCCAAAGACAACGAAAACGTCTTAGTAGCATCACCACTCCTTTGGATCGAGGCAGACACTCCATGCCATTCTGAACTATGTGGTTTGCGCGCGCCGACAAGTCTGTACCCATGCCGCAAATGTTATGTCCGTTTACAAAGATTCATGCCCAACCTCCAAAGCTCTTCGTATTATACTGGTAGACACACAGCAAGAACAAAGGCACACTATCTTGCTGCTGCGTCTACCTCGGGACGTGGATCGACTATTCCAGATGCTCCTTTGACTGGAAATGCTCTGACAGCAAGCGACCTATGCTTCGCAAATAGGGCAACAGATGCATTGTTGGAACTACAGTCATTCGATCCATCGACAGATACTCCAGTTGAAGTTCTGCATAACATACTTCTTGGAGTTGCTAAGTATCTAGTCAATGATTTGGTAAAGGTTGTACTAAAGAAAAATCCTAACCAAATGGCTAGATTGTCCAAAGCCCTCAAGGATTATGAAAACTCTCAAGGAATGTCAAGAAAGTTCACTCGAGAGTTACGACACTGTGGCTCATTCCTCGGGAGGGATTACAAAGTTCTTCTGCAAATTCTACCCGCTATCTTAGTTACAGAATTTGCAAATGATAGTATACTCTCTCTCATAACTCCATCTTTTGTCCGTCTTGGCCGTCTTTGCTCCTTGGTGTTTGTTAGAGCAGTAAGGTATGATTATAATATGTACATCGACGAAGTTGAAAAGGCAGTTACAAGCCTTATCCAAGAACTGCATCATTATGTCATTACCTGTGAAATCGAAGGACATAATCCGTATTCCTCGAAGCCCAAGGTTCACCTGCTCACACATCTGCCCGACGATCTACGAAGATTTGGAACTGCTCTACACTACGAGACCGAAAAAGGTGAGCAGTTTAACAAACACATCCGTGAACGCCTAATGCATACCAATAGGTTAAACACCTCAAGAGATGTATGTCTCAAGTTCGCCAAGCAATCTGCAATGAGACACATCATTGATGGTGGTTCATGGGTGAGCAAAGACAAAATGAGAGAGAAGTATGGTAATTCCACGGCAGAATTTCTTAAAGAAAACTTTAACGACAATGTTAAGAATATCCTGTTTAGTGGATCAAGAGACTTTGCTGATAATAACGACACTGATGACATTACAGCAAAAGCACTCTGTGACAATACCTTTGTGGTGTTCATGCTCAAGGAGAGTAGAGACCAACATGCCCATCCATTTATTGGAAAGGTCTCCTCTTTGAGAGTAGAACACTATCGAGTTGAGAGTAGTCCCCACGCTCAAGTTAACAACTACCTCCTCGCGCAAAAGGTTTCCAATGATGCATCTACTCCACTCGATCAGCTGAAGATTGTATGTAAGCTTGATATGCACACAGAATTTAACAACAAGCTTGTCATCAATCTCAGTAAATTTGGCTCCTACTGGTTCTTTGTTTCCTTGTTTTCGAATCGACAGTATTGATTTTTTTTTTATCTTTATTAATAAAAAAAATTATTCAATAAAAAAAATTGTGATTTTCACCAAGTCATTTTTCGGTTTTGCCAAAATATTGAGAGGGTCCATTTATGGATACTTGCCCTTTTAAAATTGCCTTATGTAGTTGACAAGTCTCATAAAATGGGTCAAATTCGATATCCCGATTAATCTGGGTTATATAGACCAATCAAAATGTATGTGAGTAAAATATTTCCAAATTTGATATCGAAAATCTCCCGTGGTGATATCGAGCTCTGAGTTTATTTTTGTACTATAAAAAAATAAATGTAGTATATATTTTATTTAGCATTTTAAAGCAAGCCCAGTTTCTTGGACAAAATACTATGAATCCTACACTGTGGTAAATGGCAGCATTTATAACTCTGTACTCATAGCTTTTATACGCGCTCGTATCGAATATACACTGTCTCATTCAGAGAACTTTAATAAATCTGAGCCTGTCACAGCTCCATACAAACAAAAAAGAATATACACTGTGGTAAATTGCAGCATTTATAACTCCGTACTCGTAGCTTTCATACGCACTCGTATCGAATATACGCGCTCATAGATATGTCGGGGAAGATTTTTCAGCCAATAGAACTACTCAAATATGAAGAGCTTATAACTCTGGGCTCGTAGCTTTTCTACGCACTCGTATCAAATATACGCGCTCGTAGATTCTCCAGCAAATGCGATTTGTGGGATCTCAGATTGTTTTTGCATCTAATCCAATCACACATGGCTCTTCCCATTACTCCACCGGATCTACTTGGGGACCCCCCCTCAACTTTCGGCTCACCCTCACCTCACTCCACCACCCCATCCAGCCCCACCACCTCACAACGCACGTACTCGGTCGCTTCTACTCTCGCACCTACTGCTCTTCTTCCTCACCAACCTCATATCATATATGGCGATTCCATTGATGGGTTACCACGTATCTGGCGTGCTGGTACCGCACCCCACACTGTTTTTTATAACGCTCCTCTTCCCACTTCTCCTCTCCACAATGCCTTCTGGCATGCCCTGAAAAGCTCTGCTTTTGCAGACTCTATCGTAAAAGGTACTCTTCCCAGTCGTTCTGCTCCTACTGCTCTCGAGGTCCAATTCCTTGATGCTGCTTCCTGTGCTATTGCGTGCGCGCATCCTATTTCCGTTTCTGATCAACACTTCCCAGTCTGTATTGCCGTTGCTCCTGGTCGCAAGGTATATCGGGTAACATTGTCTCGACTCCCTGGTGTTCGTTATCCTGATTTAGTAACTGGACTTCAATGGTGCCTTGCCCCTTTTGGAATTGTACACGAAATTGTGGTCCGCGAGAGTTATACCTTTTTCGATGGCACTGGCAGTGTCCTCCTTGAACGACCCGACCCACCAGCTCAGCAAGTCGCCAAGCTTGCCTACAAGATTTCTTACAACAACAACACTACCATCCTTGGAGAATGGGCACATATGGGCTCCCATTGCAAATACTGCAAACAAATAAGCCACAACATCGATGCCTGCCCTGCACGCTCTTCAGAAACACGCACCTGTCACAGCTCCAACAAGCCTGGCCATTTGCAAGCTAACTGTCCCCACGTCTCCGAACCTGCTCGTAGGTCAGCAACCACTAACAAACGCTCTCGCCACCTCAACCGTGTTCCTCACCAGGATTGCATTGTGCTGCCCCGCCCCCTGACAACTAATCTCCCCACTGGTACATCTGCGGATTCCATCCACAATCCGGCTAACAAAGCTTCATCTTCTCTTCTGCCGATTGAACCACAACGCAAAGCCAAGGTAGTCAACCATGCTGAAGAGGAAACACCATCCGACAACACCGCCTATATTGTAGATCCTGAAGACGACACAATGCTCGACGCCCTTCCAGAACAGGTAAATTCTGACAAAGCCCAATTGCAACAGGAGCCTGAGAAGGCCACCGATGAGCAGGCTCTCCTGGAGGCTATTCAGGCTACTGAAACTGAAAGAGTACGTCGTCTTACCCGACATACGCCCAACCGCAACACGAGACGCAGTCTTTCCACGTCCCCCACACGCAGGAACACTGCCTCTTGTAACTCTTCGCTCTCCCCTCCACCCCGGTTCACCCGTCAAGCCCTCGGCGCAGAGGCCAAATCTAACCAATGATTACCATTGGAACTATGAACTGCAGAGGCCTCCCCAAGGTGGGACGACCCGAAACACGCTCATTATTTATACGCCGCTTACGTTCGAAAGGAATTGATCTCCTCGCCCTTCAAGAAACCCATGCCCACTCTATTGCTCTTCAAGACACATTTACTATGCAATTCCAATCTTCTTCTCTTTGGTCTCCTCATTGTGGACTTGTATGCCTTTCAAAAGATATTATGCTTACTGATCCATTGTTTAGTATATGCGGCCGCTGCATCACTGCTACGGTATCTCACGCACAGTCTATGTTCAACTCTTTCCGTATCTGTGTCATTTATGCTCCTGCTACTTATTGCGAACGACATTCATTCCTCACCTCTCTTCTTCACAATCCTCTCTTGATACCCGCGTCACCCACTAATATGATTCTATTGGGCGACCTCAATCACTCACTCACTACTACCACCGCCCATAGCACTCCACCTCGCCCATGGCTTCAATTTCTCACTGACCGCCTTGTGGACTGTGTGACTCCCACCGGCAAGGTACCTCAACCTACCTTTCACCGTGGGACATCATCCTCCACAATTGACTACATATTCGCCTCCTCCGACCTTGCTTCTTGTGTCACCTCACACTCGGTGGAATATATACACTCACAGTGGTCTGACCATTGTCTGGTCACAGTCGCACTCTCCCTTCCTTCTTCTCAGACCAGTGGTAAAGGCCTTTGGCGGGCGAACCCTCGCCTTGCTCAGCTCACTTCCTTCCAGGACGAACTTTCTGTCTTTCTTTACACCTTTGTTCCCACTCTCCCCGCCTCCAATTCCCCACAGACAAACTGGGATTTAGTCAAGTCTGAAGTGACTAGATTCATTAAACGTTTCTCTCGTCGAATCTCACCTTCCCTGTCCACTCTAGAAGCACAACTTCAAAGTCGGCATGATAAGTTGATTCTTCGGTTTCGCCATCAACCTGCCCAGAACTTTCAGCTTCCTGTAATCGAACGCAAGCTCCAACAGGTTCAACTGGAACGCGTAGAAATTCTTGTTCTCCGGGCTGGCCGACAATGGCGCGAACAGGGTGAAACCTCTGCCGGTTTCCTTAAACGCACCGTTGCTACACGTCAGTCCAAAAAACTCATCACCAGCCTACGCCATCCTGTTACCGACTATCTTTGCACTGAGCCTGACAGCATGATGGAGGCTGCTGCCGCCTTCTATGAGACTCTCTACTCTCCTGAGCCCATCACTTCTGCTGCTGTTGACGATCTTCTCCAGAATCTTCCTGACAATCTTGCCCTCACTGATCTCACTCAACATTGCCTCACTCGCAAATTTTCCCTCGACACTATTTGTCAAGGTGCCTCTCGATTCCCCAATGCCAGTAGCCCTGATCCTGACGGATTGCCATACGAGATTCCGCGACTCATACTTGACCACCCCAAATGCTCCACTCTTGTCTCGCGTGTATATAACAAAGCTTTGTTGGATGGTGTCTTTCCCCCCACTTGGATGTCCACCTGCGTGTGTCTTCTCCCGAAAAAAGGCGACCTTACCTCCCTTCGGAATTGGCGACCCATCGCACTTATCAACACTGATGCTAAGGTCTTCACTCGTCTTCTTAACTCTCGTTTGATCTCTGCTGCCACTCCTCTTGTCACTCCCTACCAAACTGGTTTTGTTCAAGGACGATTTATTGCTGATAATGGGATGCTCACCCGGATGGTCATGGCTCAGGCACTTCAGGAAAGCTCGACTGGAGTGGGTCTTCTTCTTGATCAGGAGAAAGTGTACGACCGAGTCCACCCAGAATACTTGCGCCGAGTTCTCGATCACTTTTGCTTTCCTAAATCTATAATAACTTGTATCACCCAATTGTTTTTCTCTACACAGATTCAGATCAACGTTAATGGCTTCCTATCTCGCCCTCTCACACAATTGCGTGGCCTCCGTCAAGGCGACCCTCTCTCTCCCATCGTGTTTAATTTGGCTTTTGAACCTTTGTTGCGACGGGTTATAAGTGATCAATCCTTCCTCGGTTTTCGACCTTCTGTCCCTGATAGTGTGGCTACTATTCCTCCTATTAAACTTCTAGCTTATGCCGACGATCTTCTGGTATTTCTCCCAGATCCGGCTCACCTTGCTCGACTCCACACACATCTCACCACCTATTCTGCTGCGTCCAATGCGCGTATCAACCTCCACAAAACGCAAGCTTTCTCACTATCTGGTAGTCCTCTCCCCGATTGGACCTCCACCCTCCGTTGTCATAACATTACCAATTGGCATGACCGCACCTTGCCCGCACCTTGCCCGCACCTCGCCCGCACCTCTCCATTATCTTGGCTTTCCATTGATTCACTCCAAGGCTCAACGGGACTCGTTCTGCTCATCTCTTCTCCAAAGGATTGAGGACAGCTGCAATCTTCACTCATCTCGCTGTCTCTCCTTTCGGGGTAAAGCCACCGTTCTAACATCTCTCATACTCTCTCAGCTTTGGCATGTTTTGCGTGTGGTCTCTCTACCTATGTCCTTCTTTCAGAAGATCAGGTCCATCATGGGTAGCTTCCTTCAACGTGGCACCTTCCCCCCGATTTCTTTGGATACTTTCTGCCTCCCACGCATGCAAGGTGGACTTGGTATCATCGATACTAAGACGCAGCAGAGCGCTCTACAACTTCGTTGGCTTCAACCTATCGTCCGCGCTCCTCGGTCCCCACCTGGTTTGGTCCCGCGCTGGATGTCCAGATTGTTACAGGCTTCACTTCAATCTCTTTCTCCCCTATTTCCCCTTCTATTTCCAAGTATGCGTCCTTCTGGATGGCGGGATCTTACCTCTCCTCTACATTTAGCCTTCGCTGCCATTGACCATCTGCCGCACAACTTTGATAATGTTGTGGTAAATTCGACTACTTGCCTTGCTTTGCCTCTCTCAGCGGTCACCATTGTCCCTGCTTCCCAAGCACGCTTCCCCCCATCTTGGCAAGATCTTTTGGTTTCCCACCTCTACACCTTTGACCCTGTCCTGGCGTCGCTACGGTCTATCTCCATCACCAGCAGCCATCCACGCTCTCGTGTTATTAATAAGTTCCTTGGCCGAGTTCAACTCAACACTCTCACATTACATTCGATAATCGTTCGTGCTTGTTGCTCTCCTCGTGAACTGACCGAACAATATCCGTCTCTGTTCGTTCAAGATGGCACATCAATTGACTTGTTCCCTTTCTTTAATGCGTTCGTACCTTCTCAGACTTGGGCACGCCTTTCCACACGCACTTTCCGCGGGCTGTGCTCCCACCATCTCGTCCGTGCCCGCTATTTCGATCCCCCTCGTGGCTCTCATCATTGGCGGACATTTTGGTCTTTCCCCCTTCCCCTGGTGGCTCGTAACATTTGGTTTCGTGGTCTACACGACAAGATTTCTTGCCGAGCCCGTCTTCACTCTTTGCTTCCTCTCGCCTTTCCCTCTCCTACCTGCTCTATTTGCTCTCTCTTCTCCGACTCCCAAGACCACTTCTTCTTCACTTGTCCTCTCAAAAACGCGGTGTGGATCGGCATGTGGCTGGAATTCTTTGGCACAATACCTACCCCAACCGCATTACACAACGCTTTTCACTTCTTCTCTTTTCCCTCTTCCTTAAACTCGTCTATTCCCCCTTCTACCGTCTTTGGATGCACCCTCCTTGCGATATGGCGTCACCACTGGACTTTCATTTTTGACGATTCACCATTTGTTCCTTCTGCTGTTGTTGGTACGGCTCGCAAGACCCTAACCCGCATTTGCCAAGAATTAGACCTCAATCCTCTCTTTTAAAACTTATACTTATACTTATTATAATTAACAAAAACAAAAACCCCCAAAAACATTGAAAAAGCTAGAAAACCCTCCAAACAAATGCTGTAATCACTCTTTTGATTATCTTCTTTTGAGTGTCACCAGACCCCCCAAGCCTAATAAAATGCTTCTTACATCTAATCCAATCAATTGCTCCAAATATGGTAGATCTATACCTTTTTAGGTACTTTAAATTTTCTTATAATTGGTCCAACAAACTTAATGTTTTATAGCAAAATATTTTTATTTTTTGACTTTATTAATAGTAAAAGTAATAAAATAAGGCTCTTCTTTAACCTTCTCATATCTATAGCATTGCCTCTAACAAAGGGTACTAAAAAATAGTAGACAAATGATAAAATAAGTATGTAAAGAAGAAGACTATAATAATTTTAAATTAAATAAAATATAGTAAAAGTCTAATTAAAATTGTAAGATCAAGGTCTTTATAAGCTCCTAGATATCGCTTTGGCCAGAAATAAAAAAGAGAGTTTCGTTTAACATTACAAGAGCTATAGCTATATATCATTCTATCTATAAAATATGTGTATGTGTGCTTATCTTGTAAGGCTTTGATAAAAGGTTTTGTGTTATAGGGTCTTGTTATAGATCTCTTGCTTAGTATTGTTATCGTCCAAAAGCTATAAACTATAACAGCGATCTTAGGGGACGGGGGGTTTTTGGCTATGGGGACGGGGGGTAACGGCACCGCACAATTTAAGGTGACTGCGAGTCCGAGGCCCGGCTATAAAGTGTCTTGAAGAACCCCCTGTCCCCATTCTTTATAAGCACACCCCTGTCCCCATCTTTAGATCATTCCAATTTCCCGGGAAAAATAAAAACACCCCCTTTCTTAAAGTCATTAACATTTAGTTGTAAGAATAAAAAATAATATTTCCAAATAACAAGATATGATGCCTTTTTTACGTTATGTACATTGCATACATTGCATACATTGCGTACATTGCATACATGAATCAATAAAAATACTTATATAACTACAGTGCTCTTTTATTAAATATGAACACCAACTTCAATACCCCTATTGAGAAGATGTACTCGCTTAAAACAACTCTCTCATTCCCCGAGAATGGTTATCCTGACAAGCAGAGTGTTCTTCAAGCCGTAAACGATTACGCCCTTTCTAATAACTTCACCGTTAAGATTAAGGACGGAAAATTCCCTATTCTTCACATTGCTTGTTCAAAGGCTGGTGTTTATCGTGACAAGCGCAATATAAGTGATGAGAAAAGAAAGAAGACGCCCAACTCTTCTCTTACTGGATGCCCCTATCTCTTAAGATTTTCTTATAAGAAGAAGAGCGAAAGATATCTTCCTTTGCCCGCCTATGGGGAAAACGAACATTGCCACAACCACCCTGTCACCCCTGAGAATTTGGCTTCTTCTCACCAAGGAAGAATGTCTCTTTTGACTGCTGAAGATGCCACTATTGCAAAGAAAATGTTGGAGAATCACGCCAAGTCCCGTGATGTTCAGAAGGCAACAAGTGACAAGGTGACAGGAATGAGAAAGCTGAGGATCAGCGATATCAACAATCTCAAGTACAGTGCTACTCGTGGTGATGAGGAGTCTGCCCATGGCGCTACTGAGCTCATCAGAACAATGGAAGCAAAGGGATTTTCCGTTCTCTACGAGTTTAATGAGAGAAATAGACTCACTCATATATTTTTTACGAACGATATAATGATCAAGAGAGCTCGACGTTTCCCCGATGTCTTTATTGTGGATGCTACATACAAGACAAACTGCGCGAAGATGCCATTGGTTTGCGTAGAGGGTGTCAGTAACCTAGGTGGAGAAAGGTTGAAGAGCTTTCCTGTGGCCTTTGCATGGGTAGCCGATGAGACAGAGAAGAGCTATGTTTGGTTTGTGAAGTCTCTGAAAGCAATTGTTTTGGAGGGGGTTGATAAAGCCCCTATATTTGTTACAGACAAATGTAAAGCATTGATGAATGCGCTTGATTCCGAGTTCCCCTTGGCCAAGAAGCTTCTGTGTGGTTGGCATATGATCAACAACATTGCCAAAATGGCAAAAAAAAACAATGAAGCCAGGAAAAGAAAAAGAGTTGTGCACACATTTAGTCAACAAAATGATCTTCGGAGATAAACGCGATGTCTTTGATGAAAATCTTGAGCTTTTCAAATCGCTGTCATCTCGGAAAGATTTCCAAAGTAAAGAGCAGCTAGAAGACAATGATGATGATTCTACGAAGGTTGTAGAAAAAAGAACTCTAGAAAAGTACTTTGAAGATGAGTGGATGCCGTGCAAGGAAAAGTGGGCTGGCTACCTCACTAGTCAATTAAAACATTTTGACTGTGTGACAACACAACGTGTCGAGAGTGGCCATAATGCTCTGAAAAGAAAAATCTCGGCTCTTCAGTCATTGAACTCTTCATTTGAGCAAATTTGCTCCTATCTTCTCCAGTTCGAGGGCGACTATCAGGACCTTGAGTTGAATGAGGCAACTATCACAGATGCCAGAATATACCATGAACCTCGCCTCCGTGGATTGATTCACCACGTCTCCAGAATTGGTTTGATCACCATCCGTGCTGAGCTTCTAGAAGAGGTTGTACCTGGTGAGCTTTGCAATTGCAGAGTAAAAGTGGTGTTTGGTCTTCCTTGTCGCCATGATCTGCCAAGAGATCGTATGTTGCTATTATCAGACATTCCTGAAAGATGGATTCTGTCTTCTTCTTTGGGTGAACGTTTGAAGCAACTGGAATGTGACGTTTTTCTACAGAAAATCGACGTTGAAAAGCCTGCCCCGTGGGTGAAATGTATAACAAAGCTTGAACAATTGTTTCGTCAGTGTGAAGGGAATTAACAAGTCCAGAATCTTATGGCAATGGTTGATGAACTTGTTGACAATGCTGGTGAAATAATTGACCATCCAAATGTTGTATTTCCTTTGGCAAGTGAGGTCAAAGCTCCTGGAAGACCTAAGCACGTCAAAAGGAAAACTGCTCTCCCAAAGGACTTTGTCCGTCACAAGCACAGACATCTCCTTGTGCAAAAGAACAAAGTAAACATGCAACATACACAAACATGATTTCACAATCTAATACATATTTATTCTTTATTTCTTTAGAATGATATCAGAAGTATTTTGAAAGAAGGACTTAAAGAAGTGATGAAGGAGTTCTTAGAGGAAGAGCCTCTCAAAAAAAGTAATTTATAATTGTTTTTTTTGTGAAATTACAATGTAATATCTAATGCTTACTATTTCTAGTCATAAAAGAAATAAAAAAAGAAACCCAATTCGCTGAAAAACAAGAGCCTCTCGAAGAAGGTAATTTTTGATAACTTATAAATGAATCACAAAATATTTTGTATGGTTTGCTCACACATTGCATGTTTTCTCTATAGCTAAAACAACCAATTTCGCTAAAAAGCAAGAGCCTCTCGAAGAAGGTAACCGATAAGATATTTTACTAAAATTAAATGCTAAATGTTACATTGTTTTTTGTTTCTTCTTAGCTGAAAAATATTCCTCTGGAATTAAAAAACCTAAACATCTCCAAGACAACTACTGATACGATTTGCCTAGTCCGAAAAAAACAAAACAAAAATGTGCATGACTTTGCTCTGCCTGCTCAAATCGACTAAGCCACCATTTTGTTGACGTTTAACCCCAAGTCCGATGGTTGGTGCGGTTTCCGTGTATTTTCACACCTGAAAGAGGGTGGAGAGGATCAGTTTCCTTTGGTGAAGAAGATGTTGGCCACGATGGCAACCCACGGTAAACTTTACGAGCACAACTTTGGCATGGATGTTGCTGAAGTGACAGAGGTCATTGCCTTTGGCTCCGAGATTGACCCTGCTCTTGGGGAAAATATCCCATCTTGCCCTTCCTCTATGTGGTTCTCTGCACCAGACTGTGCTCAGATAATAGCTGACACCTATAACGAGCCTGTTTGTGTGTACTCGGACGATCGGAGCGTCTTGCCTGTAACTTTCCTTCCCCTCCATGATCGGAAGCCTCTCAAAAGAAAGCCATTGCCGATGGTCTTGCACCATGTACATGGGTGCCACTGGACAACAATTAAAGTGAAGCCTCATGTACATCGGTCCTGGCCTAAGGTAAATGCGCTGTATTTTGATGCTATCCGTAGAGGGAGTATCATTGACTGCTTTTCCACAAGTTGGAATCATTGGGGTCAGTTCCCAAAGAACAAGTCTTATCTTTTACCCTCCACTACTACAACTACTACAATTACTACTACTGCCACTAAATCTCCTACAAATTCTCCCGTAAATTCTTCCGATATTATTGACCTCACACATATATAACTTATCTATCTTTCTATCTTTTAATATACTTTACTCCTATTTTTTTCTTTAATTTTTTAACAAACACAATTGCACCCAGTCTGTCTTTAATTTTAATGTTACATGTAAAACCCAGATACGAATATTATTGGCATCCAACTAATTGGAAGACTATATAATTGGCTTTTATTTTTTGGAGTACAAAGTCTGTGCATTTATAAGCAATCTGATTAAGATCTTCATCCAATCACAGACGTGAATTTTACCATAAAAGATGTAAAACAGAAACGACGCATAGCTTTTGATAGATTTCTGTCTTAATTCGAACGCTAAAGCTTGGATATTTTGCCGTATTGCTGAAAAAATACGTACATCTCTATATCCAAAATTTGAAGTTAATTTATTATGTTTTGGTTGAATAAACAAGCAAAATATACACTTTTTTTCACGTTTTTAACCATTTGAGATAGATTGTTTTTGCTAATAAATATCTTTTCTACATAATAATATGGTCTAAAACTTTTACTGAAACGATTTTTTACTATTTTCTATTGATATAAAGCATTTGCAAGTGATTTTTACTAATATTTTCAAATTGTTGTTTTTTTGTTCAATCTTTCACAAATGAAATGTACAGAACTTTTGTAATTCACTCATTAAACGTGATTCAAAAAATATTACAAAACAAACAAATACTCACTTTATGCAAAAAAAATCAACGAAACCAACCATCTTACTCTCATATTTCTATCTATTTTTTTGAACGAGTTATGAATTTTTTAAAAATAAATAAAAATGAAAATGAAAAGTTACGGACAAATGTTCTTCCACTTTTGCATGATTTTTCTTAGTGAATAAAGACAAGTGATTATACTGGATGGGGACAGGGTGTTACACACAGAAACGATGGATGTCTGCCGGACAAGTTAAAAGTAGTCACGCCTCTAATTATCTGCCGGACTACTCACTATAAGCTTGTGTAACACCCTGTCCCCATCATCCAAAAACCCCCTGTCCCCTAAGATTTACGAAACTATAAATCGGTTAGTACTTCGTAAAGCCTCAAAGACTTGTCAACAATAGTAACAGTGAGAAGAAATAGAAAGAAAAAGACTTTACGAAATAAAAACACAAGTTCGCATTAAAAAGAAATATTAGTAGGTATGACTGTTTCTGGCATAAGCTCAGATCCAAGGTACAGAGTTCATAGGGTTTGTTTGACCCTCTAGTTGATTTTTCTTTAATCAAGCAAGTAGTTCTCTTTATTCGGAAATCAAGATGGTTTCCTGGGTTGACGACTAGACTTTCATCTTCAAAATATTTCTCTAGAGCCAAAATAGGATAGAGATATTCTAAACTTGGTAAGTGCTAGATGGTGTTCAAAAATCTGACATTTCTTTCCAAAATAAGGCAGCTTGTTTCAAATACTTGTAGATTTTTTTCTACAGTGATTGGATCTAGAGAGGACTGCTGAAGATGCTTTAAACAATACTATTTTGATTGTCATTAATAAATAAATAAAACACACTCTCCGCAGTATCCAATTTTCTCTATATTGAGATACTAATCCATAAAAAATTCTGAATATCTCAAACAAATCTTGTAAAAATTAAATTTTCCCAAAAAACCATATTCTTTAATATGTCTGCTTAAAATAAAACTTTTGAAATTTGTATTCAATTGATTAATACATTCAAAGGCTTTGTGTATTATATTACAATACACATTATGGAAAAGTTTCATTTATTTACTTTATTGCCTTTGCCCACAGTTCCATCGCATGCTGTTTTTTTTTTATCTTTATAAACTCCATATGCTTAATGGCTCTACTGTCCAACACATCAAATCAATTTGTTTCCAATAACTCTTTGCATCATTTTTTTCTTAAATTTTAGCTTTGGTAAATAAATATAGATATATACCCTCTCATATTTATTTCGCTTCCCACTTATTGCTTTATATAATATTTATGTGCGTAATGAATGAATGAACAAACAAAAATAAATAAATAGAAAAATAAACGTAATGATTACTACATTATATATATATATATATATATGTTAAAATTCTTTGGGCATTGTTTTTTGTTTAATTGTGATTAAATTGTATATGTTTATATATATAATTCCTAAAAGAAGAGTTGTTTTTGTTTGGCTGTAAATAATGCTACTGCTTGATCTTATACAAATTGAAATCAAGGTATCTAGTTAAAAGACAAAGGCTAACAAAAAATGAATATACCAAGTTTGTTAGTTTGTCTATAACATATAACAGCTTTGACGACTAAGAAATTAATCTAATCAAATGTGTTATTATAAGAAATCAATGAACAAACAAACTCGGATTTCAGACCCGGTCTCAAATTAAGTACCTTTAAAAAAATGGAGAAAGGATACTCTTGAATTTATTGACCTAAAAAAATTTTAATATGATCAATATACACATACTTCTACAGCTAAGTTAATAAAATATATAGACTCACTTTCTGACTTTGCAATATTATAATTTTTTATTGGGTCGGCTGTCAGATGGCAGGTGATAATATTTACTTAAGTAAATTATTTCAATACAAAAATAATTTATTTTAATTATGAAGGTGTTCAAAAGAACAAATTCAAGGACAAGGGCTTAATCTCAGTACTTCGTAGCAACAAAAGTCACTCGAACACTTACAATACCCCGTCAGTTACACGCTGCTTGCATGTAATATATCAATACTCCATACTAGTATTACTATGTAGCTCTGAAGGTACTCGCCTTTCAGCGGATACGAACAAAGACACAATATGCTTTTCAGCTCAAAAGCATATTTATACTCATATAGTGTATGAGCAACACATATAGTATGGTTTCCAGCATCAGCTCTGGCTTATGGTTGTTTAGCCATTTCCTAACCAATGGGGGCTTCACAGCATTTACTGTAAAGCCTAATCCCATACTATGGTTAAAGAGCAATAAGAGCAGTGGTTTCTCATTGGCGCCGAAGCTCCCACTTATCTGTACCCCTTATGTCTTTTTACCAAGTCAAGCTCAACAAGGTCTTATTTCCTTGCCAATTCTACCAAGTTTACAAACTTGGCTATTATTATTGTACTCACCAAGTACAATTATTCCACACATAGTATATTTGCTAGTTTTTTTCTTTTTTTCGGCACAAAGGCCAGGAAGAAAATCGTGACCACAGTTCCCCCTTCAGGTACGGTGGTGAGCCGTACCGTCCGGATTCCTCTCTCTACCGCTCCTACTGGTAGCAGATTTGAGCCGTCGCCAACACGGACAAAGTGCCCGTGTCCATACGGTCAAACGGTTCGACACCAAGTCGCTCTACTAAAGAGAGGTACCAGGTAGTGGGGTATCCCCTAAAAACTCCCTTGATCCACCGGGATGAGACTGAAGCCGTTGGTCATACCACTCGGGCCGGCTTCGGATGCATTATACTAGGACATATAGTCCTTGATGGCTCCTACTTCCTGTAGAGACCCTACAGGTGTCCTCATAGCCATACCACATACCCCATAAACGCGCCCTAGATACAACGTTCGGAGCATGCGGTGGTTAGGGTAATAACCACGACCGGACTCGAAAGCCCTGGAAGAGCTATATCCATAACCTTGTCTCTCCACCCAAGAGACAGTATAATACATTCGGGGGCGTTGGCAACAGCCTCGCCCTCGTGTGGATATGGTTCAGCATAGAATCTGGCCTAAAGGCGTTCAGCCATCATCCTGCAGATTGAACCTTCACGGTATTGACCGTGAAGCCCAATCTAACACGCCTCTTCACTGAAAAGACAATAAGAGGAGTGGTTTCTCATTGGCGCCGAAGCTCCCACTTATCTGTACCCCTTATGTCTTTTTACCAAGTCAAGCTCAACAAGGTCTTATTTCCTTGCCAATTCTACCAAGTTTACAAACTTGGCTATTATTATTGTACTCACCAAGTACAATTATTCCACACATAGTATATTTGCTAGTTTTTTTTTCTTTTTTTCGGCACAAAGGCCAGGAAGAAAATCGTGACCACAGTTCCCCCTTCAGGTACGGTGGTGAGCCGTACCGTCCGGATTCCTCTCTCTACCACTCCTACTGGTAGCAGATTTGAGCCGTCGCCAACACGGACAAAGTGCCCGTGTCCATACGGTCAAACGGTTCGACACCAAGTCGCTCTACTAAAGAGAGGTACCAGGTAGTGGGGTATCCCCTAAAAACTCCCTTGATCCACCGGGATGAGACTGAAGCCGTTGGTCATACCACTCGGGCCGGCTTCGGATGCATTATACTAGGACATATAGTCCTTGATGGCTCCTACTTCCTGTAGAGACCCTACAGGTGTCCTCATAGCCATACCACATACCCCATAAACGCGCCCTAGATACAACGTTCGGAGCATGCGGTGGTTAGGGTAATAACCACAACCGGACTCGAAAGCCCTTGAAGGGCTATACCCATAACCTTTTCTCTCCACCCAAGAGACAGTATAATACATTCGGGGGCGTTGGCAACAGTCTCGCCCTCGTGTGGATCTGGTTCAGCATAGAATCTGGCCTAAAGACGTTCAGCCATCATCCTGCAGATTGAACCTTCACGGTATTGACCGTGAAGCCTAATCCCACATGACATTTCAATAAAAAGACGCTAAGAATAGTGGCGGTGGTTTTTCATTGGCGCCGAAGCTCCCACCTATCTACACTACTTATGTTTTTTTACCATGTCATGCTGAACAAGGTCTTCTTTTCTTGCTACTTCTTCCATACCAATTTCTTTGGCTATCATTCTTGCGAATAGCCTACTCGTCTGCTCTAGATTTCCGTCTGATCAATGACGGAACAATCGTACTACTACATGCACATTTGCGACTTCCCCTCTTCACCCGCCGTTACTAGGGGAAGCCTTGGTTAATTCTTTTCTTCTGCTGACCGAATGTTTCGGTCAGCAGGGAATTCGACCTTATTTCAGGTCGAATTTTAATTTGTTTTAAAAGAAAATTATAGATGGCTTAAAAGCCAAGTTTTATTAGGTCTTGCAACCGTTATTATGTGCCCAGATAAAACTAGCACCAGCATCTATTGCCTTTGGTAACTTTTCTAGTTTTTCTGCTACCAGCAACGACATTTTTTTTTCTTTTCTTCTGCTGACCGAATGTTTCGGTTCAGCAGGGAATTCGACCTTATTTCAGGTCGAATTTTAATTTGTTTTAAAAGAAAATTATAGATGGCTTAAAAGCCAAGTTTTATTAGGTCTTGCAACCGTTATTATGTGCCCAGATAAAACTAGCACCAGCATCTATTGCCTTTGGTAACTTTTCTAGTTTTTCTGCTACCAGCAACGACATTTTTTTTTCTTTTCTTCTGCTGACCGAATGTTTCGGTTCAGCAGGGAATTCGACCTTATTTCAGGTCGAATTTTAATTTGTTTTAAAAGAAAATTATAGATGGCTTAAAAGCCAAGTTTTATTAGGTCTTGCAACCGTTATTATGTGCCCAGATAAAACTAGCACCAGCATCTATTGCCTTTGGTAACTTTTCTAGTTTTTCTGCTACCAGCAACAACATTTTTTTTTCTTTTCTTCTGCTGACCGAATGTTTCGGTTCAGCAGGGAATTCGACCTTATTTCAGGTCGAATTTTAATTTGTTTTAAAATAAAATTATAGATGGCTTAAAAGCCAAGTTTTATTAGGTCTTGCAACCGTTATTATGTGCCCAGATAAAACTAGCACCAGCATCTATTGCCTTTGGTAACTTTTCTAGTTTTTCTGCTACCAGCAACAACATTTTTTTTTCTTTTCTTCTGCTGACCGAATGTTTCGGTTCAGCAGGGAATTCGACCTTATTTCAGGTCGAATTTTTATTTGTTTTAAAAGAAAGTTATAGATGGCTTAAAAGCCAAGTTTTATTAGTTCATTGAACAGTTATTACGTGCCCTGATAAAGGCGGCACCGGCATTTATAGCCTTTGGTAATTTTTATAAAGCTTTTCCGCTATCATCAACAATATTCTTTTCTTTTCTTCCACTGACTGAATGTTTCAGCTCAATGGGGAATTTCATTAAGATGAATATTTCAGTATATAAATACTGATTTTGCTCTATCAATAATCAAAGAGCTTGAATAAACAGCTTGCTTTTCAACCTTGCGGTCATGTTTAACTTCTAGTAGTTCAACTAGATTCAGTTCTTCAGTAGCATCTGATGAGACCCGCTTTAGACGGGTCTGTTTACGGATCAGCTCGACATTTCAATGCCAAGCTATCTTTAAATCCCAAGATACAAGACGTTTCACATAATTTTGTTAGACTATTAGAACAACGTAAACGCTGAACTATAGATAACATTGTTACCAAGCTCAATTCCCAGCACAACATAGTTTAAAAGTACTACTCAAGGTTGTAGACTCATTGACTATGTCAGTGTAGCGCGCATTCAACCCAAAACATCTAAGGGTATCTCAATGCCATTGAGTGTCCCTGTTTTGGGTCAAATTAACCGCAGGCCCCACTCCTTGTGGTGCCCTTCCGTCAACTCCTTTTAGTTTCAGCCTTTCTCTTTGGAATCGAACCCTAATTCACCATTACCCGTGGTAGACAATGTAAGCTTATATCTTACAATCTTAACCTGATAGGGCAGAAAATCGAATGAGCCTTCCCAGCACAAGGCCATCCGATCAGCATTTTATTATTATGAACCACCAAGAAACTGGCCTTAAGACCGGATTGGCTTTTACCTAATAAGTGCACCCCTTCCGAAGTCGAGGCTTTTATTGCACATATCAGCTCTATAATTACCACGGCTATCCAAGTAGTAATGCTTTGACATGTAGATAATAGCTCATTTAATGAGCCATTATTTCCCTGGTACAAATCCAATAAATTGGATATGTAGATTATTAGCAGAACCAAGTCTACCCCCCAACAAATGTTCCCAAAAATCCGCCGAAGCAAAAGTATATGGTTCGAAATATGCGTCGGGAGACCAGCAGACTTTTTTATTAAAGAATAAAATCTCTACTGATCCGAGCAAAAGAGGCGCCAGGCAACCTTGGGAAAGATATACCCCACGCATAGTACTCTCTGAAAAAGATTTTTGAAACAATTCCAAAATTAATTGTTATTGAGACTTCAATCATCCTTCTCATACATATAATAGGGGGGTCATTAGTAATCCCGCCAAAGGTTAAAAACGCTTACTTACACTTTTCAACTTTTTTTTTCTGAGATTGAATAATTAAGAGTGAAATTAAAATAATAATTCAACTTGTTCCAAATAAGGAAACGAATTGGTTCAAACGGTTCGCCCTCAGACCGGTTAATACAAGTTGAGGTTAAATTTTAACTGGTTTTTGCCAGTTGGCTTAAATCTTTACCAGAATTAATTTTTTTGGCTTAAATACTAACCAGTTGACACAAGTTTGACTTGAATGTTAACCAGTCGACACCAGTTAGCTCAACCGTTAACCAGTTGCTACCAGTTTGGCTAAAATGTTAATCGGTCGCTACCAGTTTAGCTTAACCGTTAACCAGTCGTCACCAGTTTAGCTTAACCGTTAACCAGTTGCCACCAGTTTGGCTAAAATGTTAACCAGTCGTCACCAGTTGGCTTAACCGTTAACCAGTCGTTACCAGTTTGGCTAAAATGTTAATCGGTCGCTACCAGTTTGGCTTAACCGTTAACCAGTTGCTACCAGTTTGGCTAAAATGTTAATCGGTCGCTACCAGTTTGGCTTAACCGTTAACCAGTCGTTACCAGTTTGGGTAAAATGTTAACCAATCGTCACCAGTTGGCTTAACCGTTAACCAGTTGTTACCAGTTTGGCTAAAATGTTAATCGGTCGCTACCAGTTTGGCTTAACCGTTAACCAGTCGTCACCAGTTTAGCTTAACCGTTAACCAGTTGCCACCAGTTTGGCTAAAATGTTAACCAGTCGTCACCAGTTGGCTTAACCGTTAACCAGTCGTTACCAGTTTGGGTAAAATGTTAACCAGTCCACACCAGTTGGCTTAACCGTTAACTACTTGCTACCAGTTTGGCTAAAGTGTTAATCGGTCGTCCCCAGTTGGCTTAATTGTTAACCAGTCGTCACCAGTTTAGCTTAACCGTTAACCAGTTTCCACCAGTTTGGCTAAAATGTTAACCAGTCCTCACCAGTTGGCTTAACCGTTAACTACTTGCTACCAGTTTGGCTAAAGTGTTAATCGGTCATCACCAGTTGGCTTAACTGTTAACCAGTCGTCACCAGTTTGGCTAAAGTGGTAATCGGTTATCACCAGTTGGCTTAACCGTTAACCAGTCCTTACCAGTTTGGCTAAAGTGTTAACCAGTCGTCACCAGTTTAGCTTAACCATTAACCAGTTGCTACCAGTTTGGCTAAAATGTTAATCGGTCGCTACCAGTTTGGCTTAACCGTTAACTAGTCGTTACCAGTTTGGCTAAAATGTTAACCAATCGTCACCAGTTGGCTTAACCGTTAACCAGTTGTTACCAGTTTGGCTAAAGTGTTAATCGGTCGCTACTTGTTTAGCTTAACCGTTAACCAGTCGTTACCAGTTTAGCTAAAATGTTAACCAATCGTCACCAGTTTGGCTAAAGTAGTAATCAGTCGTTACCAGTTGGCTTAACCGTTAACCAGTCCTTACCAGTTTGGTTAAAGTGTTAACTAGTCGTCACCAGTTGACTCAACCGTTAACCAGTTGTTACCAGTTTGGCTTAAAAAATAACCAGTTTCTACCGATTTGGCTTAAATATTAACTGGTCGTTACTAGCTTGGCTTAAATGTTAACCGAAAGTTTTTTTTTTTACTTGAATGTTAAGTAGTTGTTACCAGTTTGGCTAGAAAGTTAACCTGAATCGTTCCGGTTGACTGAAATGTTAATCAGAATTGATCCGTCTGGCTCAGATTGAGATATACGAATAAGATGTGAAAAGAGAATAATAGACATTGTAATAGTATGGTTTATTTAAGAAATATGATTATAACTGCTTATATGGATATTCGGTTTCCTAATTTAAAATATTCATCCATTAATGGTTGGTTGTCCCTGAAGCAGTGTGAAGTGTACTAGTGACTGGCGTGTGTTACATCCCTGAAATGTGCCCTTGCCTGTCTCATTGGCAATTGCAGTATCCGTTCTTGTTTATGGGCTTGTATTTCACTCAATTGTGGTATATATATATATCACACATATAATTACTACGATCAACTTGTTATACCAGAGCGTTGTATAATCATATGCTTTTATACAGCTGGATTTTGCATAAACCAAACAATTTGAAGCAATGCAGATGGTATCACACCAAATCCCATCGAATTTTTTTAGTTCAGTCTCTCCAGGTAGCATTGTCGCTTTCGAGCTGGGTTGTTTTTCAAATGCCATAACACAGCCAAAAACTGTCAAACCTGCTGGGGATCGTAAGCTAAAATAAACAAGAATAGAAATATGACAGAAAGATAAATAACGTTTATTGAATGATTTTTTTTCGTTCACATCTTTTCTAAACCTACTCAGCCATTGTAAATGTCTGTTTTGGCTTATATTATACTTTTTTGTTAAGCTATATGTTTTCTAATTATTTTGTGAGCAAAAGTGAATCATGTTGATCGTTATTCTCAAAAGAGGATATTGTGTAATTGTTGTTCTGATTGGCTAACAAGAATTCAGGCACGATAAAATAAGTGATGCTCAAAGTTGTCGTGCTTAGTTTTGGTGATACAATTTCTAGCGACTTCTTATTACAGAAGAAGCAGGAACTAGAATGACTACTCTTCACTTTGTAACTTTATAGATATGTATTATTACTAGACGCTTCTGGAGTGTAACCAAAGATAAATAATTGTTTCAAAAAGTATATAAGACAACCTACATCAAATATAACAAAAACTGTTTTGTATCCTTTATCTGATTTGCTATACTGATATGTTATATTAAAGTGCTAGAGTTGACATCCGAGACCAAAATCGCAACATGGAAGCAATCAGTAATGGTTGATATTTTTAGATTAAAATATTGTTCAAAATATAACACTGTATGAAGCTGACTTTTCTTCATTGGTAATTTTATTCACCTCTATATATATAATGAAATTAGTTAATGGCCTCAAGGCTATTGGCTTCGTAGTGAACATATTCTGTGTAAGATTTGCTGTTTACTGCGATAGGCTTTTACTTGTTATAACAAAGGGATTTAAAGGAAACAAAGAGAAAAAGATAATAATTTAAAATGATCAAGATAGTTTAAACTGTTAATGTATATTTAATGATTTATGAAATTTAACTACTGCAGATACTCTTAGATGTTAAAGATGACAAATATACTTATAGAGATATTAGTGTATATTCATAATCTAAGACCTTTTATTGTAGCTATTTCTTTTTTTTTTCATATCCAGAAATTAACAATCGTTTTGTATAAATAAGCAAGAAATGTATTTAATAAAAAAGTATTTTTATTCTTATCTGAAAACTATTCATAAACTTGATAATCCCCCAGTGGTATTGATTAGGCGACTTAGTTAAAGGTGCCAGAAAAAGAAATCAGATCGAGACTTGACAATTGGTAGCTGAATAAGCGATTTCTCTTACCAGAAAAGCGCCCACTTTACTGACGCTCAAATGAAAAAATAAAAAGAAAATAAAAAATAAACTTGAAATTGAAGAATGAGTTCATACCTTGCTTGCTGTACTGTACCCCATATTCCTGAAAAACAGTGTATCCGTTCTACTCATGCTCATGTCGCTTTTTGGGATACTCAAGGCAGAAACATCGTTTTCAAATTTTCTAGTGTATATGTTTCTACACTCCCTGCTCCAGAGTATCCCAGTTTACGTACCTGCTCCAAACTCTTTACCCATGAGTGATACACATGTCCCTGTTGACCATGCTGACCATGCTGACCATGCTGACCATGCTGATCCTGGTGCCATGAATATACCCGAGTTAATTGTCACCTTCACTACTGCTCTTCATGACTCGCAGCTACCTTCTCTTTATGCTGCCCCAATTTCTGCGCACATCAATATTTCCCTGTTTATGTCTGTCCGTATATAACGCCCAGACTTTTATCGCAGTGCTCGTTCTTTCAACAATATTTATGGCTGGGTTTGTTCTGTGGAACGTTTTGCTGAACTACATCGCATAGAATATGACAGTTGGACCTCCTATTATATTACTCTTCTTTGTAATTGTGCCAATGCCTGGTGGTGCCGCATGGAAGACAATGTTACCAGAGCTTCGGATTCGCACAGGTTTACACACTTGCTTAATGGCAATTTGCATCCCATCAAATCCATGTTACCCAGAATTCCCGTAATCGCATTCGTTCTTTGCGCCAGAAAAGGTCTGTCAACAACTATATCAGCACTTACTATAATCTCCACATGGTAATCCTGTCCATGGCCAAGGATGAAGCGTTTTACTGATTTGTTGATGGTTTACGCCCTGAAACCCGTGGTCAGGTTCATTTTTGTGAGCCTTTGGACGTTGGTGAGACTGCACGCACAGCCCTTGGATACAAAATCGAGTGTTGTTCTGCTCGCCTGGCACGTCCTGATCCTATTCCACAATATTTCCGTGATGATGAACCTATTCCCATGGACCTTGATTCTATGTAGGGGAGGGGGTCCATGCGGACCAATTATTGTGGACGCTCAGGCCAATAGAACAGGCGAAGCTCCGCCAACCGCTCCGATATTAAATGGCACCAGCAAGATGCCCAGACCGTATTGCTACCACCCGCCAATTAGACGAAAGATGCGCCAAGGCCCAAGGATGTAATTCCCTATCATTCCACACAACTGAATTAAAGGGTAATCAGTTGTGTGAGGATCAAGATTCCCACTCTAACAGGAATGTAAATGATTATAATAGTGTTAACTATAACGAACATACTAATAAAGCTTTGTCTTACCAATATTTTGATGACCATTCCACTTGTAATTAAGACTTAATGCACTTAGAGCAACTTAATGCTACCATTAACACATAATAGTCACTACATGATGCCATATATGAAGGAAAGCATATCTCCATACTAATAGACAGTGGCGGAAGCGTAACCTTTGTGACACCAGCACTCATTAAGCAAGCAAACCATGTGGTTCAAGTCCGCGATCAAATAGCGGAGACAGCTGGTGGTCACAAAGTATCAATCACCAAGAAGATTACCATGTCTATTTCGTTCAATGCATATACAGACTCAATCGAAGCTTATATGTTCCCAGTGAAATTTGACTTGATACCACTCCAAACCTTGTTCCAGCAAGCACAGCAAATTTCCTGCTGGTTCAATGACAGTTGAAAGTTATATAAAGAATCCAAGGAATTCGTCGTCAAATCGCAAAACACACGAGACAGTACACACCATTTGAACCACCTTGTTTCTCACAGACAAGGAAGTAAGTCGATGAAGAACACTGGCGCAGACAGTTTTCTATTACACGTCAAAGATGACACGGTTAGCAATATGAACAACTCAGATTGGAGTGACCTGGCCAAAAGAACTCCTGGCGTATTTAGAGATGAACTTCTAGATGTTCCACCCTACCGTGTTGTACAGTATGCATTCCATACCGTGGATCCAAGACCGATCAACCAAACCTCATTCAAGAGGAGTCTCCTAGATATGGACGAGCTCAAGTGTCAGATCAAAGAACTTTTTGACCTTGGCTAATTAGGCTTAGTGCGTCACGTCGGGGAGCGCCAGTGTTGTTTTTAAAAGAAGAAATACGGTACTATGGGGATGTGTATCGATTATCACATGTTGAATAAAGCAATTGTTTGTAACAACCACCAACTACCAAAGATTTATGAATGCCCGAAACGACTCCGCGAATTTGCACACTTTACCAGTCTTGATCTTAAAAGTGGTTATCACCAAGTAAAAAAAAAAAAAAAAAAAACCAAGCAGTTTTACCAAAACATCCTTCAACACCAGATACGACTAGTATGAGTTTCTTGTCCCACCTTTTGTTCTGACCAATATACCGCCAACATTCCGAAGCCTTATGAGCCATGACCTGGGCAACTGTTTTGATGACTTTACTATCGTGTATCTCGGTGACATATTGATTTTCAGCAAGGCTGAAGAAGACCACCGCCTTCATGTATGTCATGTTCTAAAAAGGTTGCAATAAAAGAAAATTTGTGGCCAATATGAAGACACTTGAATTCAGCAAAAAAGAATTGATTTTTGTTGGATTCCATGTCTCAGCACGAGGGATTCTATCTGTATCTGGAAAGGTTACGGCTTTCAAGGCATGGCTGGTTCCAGTCGATGCTCAAGAGGCTTCTCAGTTTTGTGGTCCCGCCCAACAATATTGACCGTTTATCCCTGGGTAAACAAGCATAGCATCATTGCTAACGGATCTCACTCATGATACTGGTGCCAAACGGAAACCGATTGTATATACAAAGGAGTACCAAGACAGCTTCGAGCTCATCAAAGACAGGCTAACCGTGCTCCCAGTACTACAAGCCCCAGATGTCCATAAACTATATCGTATTGAGACAGACGCTTTCAATTTCGGTGTTGGTGCAGTGCTAGTCCAAAAAGATAGATATGGTTTGTGATATCACCTTGCATATGAGTTAAAGAAGCTTATCAGCGTAGGGTGAGCTTAGCCTACCCAGAAACGAGAACTATAAGATATTTTGAATGCCCTCCGAGCCTGAAGTTGCCTTGTTGATGGTCAATCATATACACTGTTCTCAGATCACCCTCCTCTCAAGTATTTCTGTCTTCAAGTCACATCAACTCCATGCCTTGTCCGATGAATTGCTGAATTAAAGCTGTATGCACCAAACATCCAGTACAAGCCTGACAAAGATAATAATATTCCGGGTGCATTGTCCCATGTGAGTCATCCTGAGAACAAAATTACTGTAGGTCCTACTAAGCTGGTCTATATCTATGCTCCCCCACTCACATATACTATTGATCGGCCCAACTACTATGCATTCCATCCTGATAACGTACCTGACAATTCCAAATAAATCGCAGAAAATAACATAGCTCACTTTGTAATTAAGAATAACAAAGTGTATCGAACAGTGAAGTTGAGTGACGATGACATTCGTGAAGTACTATTCCTTTTCTTTTCTCGCCGTTCCAATACTTTCCGATTGTACCACAAGGATTTTTACCATTCTGTACTTTCTCCTATGTTTGATATACTAAGACCTCGTCATTGACAGCCGAGTCTCTGTAACGACATCTAGGAATTTTTAAGCGCATGTCATAAATGTTAGCACAATACAAGAAAACATGGTAAGCATCATGACAATATTCACTCATTGAAAATCCATGGAGCAGTTCAAAGGTGGAACTTGGACTTCATCGGCAGGTTATATAGGACTCTTGAATGAAATCAGTGGATCCTTGTAGCAGTTGATTATACTACCAGCTGGACGATTGCCTGTGTTGTCCCAGTCGCATCAGCCCAAATTGTAGCAGCTTTTATATACGAGGAAATAGTAATGCGTTTTGGGTGCCCAGCCGAGATACTGAGAGATCGTGGAGCCAATTTTACCAGAAAACGTATGGACGCTTATCTCATTCGTACCAAGTCAAATCATCGACCAACCTTTGCATTCACCCACGCACAAATGGTAAATTTAAGTGCCTAAACGGTACGTTGAAACAAATGCTGCCTAAGTATACAAATGATGCTCTGGACCTGCCACATCTTCACTCATCCCACAATTGGGTATAGTCTGTTTTTTCTTACCTATGGCCGCCATTCTGTCCTTCCTGAAGACCCTTGTGTAGTGGCAGACCAGACCGTTGACCAACTGGAGAATGTCGGTAGGGCCAGAAAAGCTGCCGAGTTACGCATGAGTGACATGAGTTCAAAATGCAAGGGAAAATGGGATGCCGTGATTAAGAAAGCGACATTCGAGGTTGGTGATCGTGTTAATCTCACACACGAAGGACATTCTGGTTTGGAACCACGATTGAAAGGCGCGTTTATTGTGATGAACAAAAAAGGACAAGTATGTTACGTATCGGCTCAAAAGCATGGAAGGCAAACCACTCGCATCCTTGGTTCACGTTGACTGCCTATACAATATAAATGGTAATGCTCTAAAAGACACATGGTACAACCCGGCTGCCTCTCATTTGGCATGGCGCGTTGTTATGCGACTATTGGATTGGGAAATTATTGATGACGTTGGTGCTTGTGGACGATCACAAAACCAGAAAGGGGGTAATTTCAGAATTGGCATTGGTGACCAAAATTGGAATTTACAAGCAGCCAGTAATGATTGACTTTTTAGAATAAAAGATCTTGACACTGTCGATTTGTCTTTTTGTATATGCTTTAGATGTTTAAGATAGTGAATATTTTATAAAGATACTACTGGATAGTTATTATCTAAGACATATTGTTGTAGGCATTTATTTAATCTAAATCACATTATTATATTGTATAAATAAGCAACAATTATCTTTAAAAGTATCTTTGTTTTTATCCAAAAACGAATGTAAATATCTTTTTTTTTTATCTTCTCTTTTCTTTATTTTTTTTATCACTTGTACTTTATCACAATTATTTCAATATTACTTATAAAAAGTTCCGATTGCTCTCCAATGGTTTCCTGTTGAGATGAATAACAATTCTATATATAAATAAATAAAGAATATCCAATTGGCTAAGATTTATGTAATAGGTCTAAGAGCATCCCCAACATTCAGCTAACTTTTATCTTTCCTAAAACCAAACACCACCACTTTACTTTTTTCTTCTTTTCTTTTAAATAAATAAATAAATGGAACCATTGGAGGTACCACGCTTAACTAGAACTTTAAATTTGAAATAAAAGTATAGGTAAAAGTGACTGTTGGGAATTCTTTAAGGTTCGAACTCTGATCTTGAGAGTGAAAGCGCAAAAAAATACCACTGTGCCAAAAATCTTCTTGTGAATTGACACACACTTTTTGAAATTTTTAAAGTTTTACTTTAAAAACATATTTTTTGACACGGGTTTCTTATAAACAAGCCGTTAACTTATGGACAGTACAAAGACGTGACTCCTTCTTCGGACACGACGTATTCCGATTTCTTGGATTTCTTTTCTCTTTCCTTCTTTTTCTTTTTCTTGCTTTTGCTATTTATATTCACAATAGACTTGAAATGCTTTTCACTTTTCCCTATTTTTTTCTTAACTTTAATTTTCTTTTTTAGTTTGCTTCCCTTTGTATTGCACTTGTTCCTTCAGTATGTTTCTTGAGAGTGTTTACCTTTTATTATTTTAATATTTATTTATTTTTCTTTTGTAATTATGGCCAAAGAATTGTAACATATATATAATGTAGTAATTGTTAACTTTTTATTTATTTATTCATTTATTATGCACATTGTTGTAAATGAGTATTGACTACTGCTGTAATTGAGAATAAATCTGAAGTAAATAATATAAGTTCTCAGCTATTCCAGTCAAAGGTGTCTACCAACTACTTTATTATTTAACACAGGTTTATCATATATAATAGTGATTATATTTTATATAATGATATCACCATAATATGTGATATATCAATGAATTATTACAAGCATACTTATAACTCACAAACACATTTATTTTCTATGTTAACACTTTATTGGGACTACACACATTTATATAATTAATCATACATTAATTATTCCAATATCACATTGCTCTTATTAAGACTCAGATAAAATTGATTATTTGACTTCAGTCATATAATTTTCCCAATCCAAAATAATATAAATAGCAGTTGTTGTAAATGAGTATTGACTACTGCTGTAATTGAGAATAAGTCTGAAGGAAATAATATAAGGCCTCAGCTATTCCAGTCAAAGGTGTCTACCGATTACTTTATTATTTAACACACAGGTTTAGCATGCATGATAGTGATTATATTTCATATGATGATATCACCATAATATGGGATACATCAGTGGATTATTATAAGCATAATTATAACTCATAAACACATTTACTTTCGATGTTAATACTTCATTGGGACTACACACATTTATATAATTAATCATACATTAATTATCCCAAGATCACGTTGCTCTGATTAAGGCTCAGATAGGATCGATTACCTGACCCCAGTCATATAATTTTCCCAATCCAAAACAATATAAATAGCAGTAGTAGTTCAGTGTAGGAACCTGGTCAAACTTTGATACAAAATTTTTCTCAATAAACAAAACCTACACAAGTTCTCACGAATCTTCGTTCCTAATTTCAAATCTTCAATTCTTCCTCTTAAAAACTTCTTCAACTTCAACCACCACAACATTTTTTTTTCGTGAACTACCATGAACCCCTCTGCTGAGAACTATCCCGCCGCCATCATCCCTGCTCATGATGAGGATGCCATGTCCGTCATGACTGAGGAGGACCTCATCGCCAGTCTGAGTGACAACATCTCCTTTGCCA
>NW_017265159.1:722899-724658 GCF_001638985.1 Phycomyces blakesleeanus NRRL 1555(-)
ATCCAAAACAATATAAATAGCAGTAGTAGTTCAGTGTAGGAACCTGGTCAAACTTTGATACAAAATCTTTCTCAATAAACAAAACCTACACAAGTTCTCACGAATCTTCGTTCCTAATTTCAAATCTTGAATTCTTCCTCTTAAAAACTTCTTCAACTTCAACCACCACAACATTTTTTTTCGTGAACTACCATGAACCCCTCTGCTGAGAACTATCCCGCCGCCATCATCCCTGCTCATGATGAGGATGCCATGTCCGTCATGACTGAGGAGGACCTCATCGCCAGTCTGAGTGACAACATCTCCTTTGCCAGCTCCACCCCTGGACAATTTGTTGCTCCCTCTCCCCTTCGTCCCTTGGTAGCGAATGCTGCTACAACAGTCTTGTCTTTGTCAGAGAAACTTAGACTAGAACTTCAACAGCATGTGGAGGCTGTCAGCGCTGCTCACGCTATGAACGATGAGCAAGCAGCTGAATTAGCCCTTAATAAGGTCAGACGCGTCAAAGAAATGATAGATATAGAAATAGCATGCAGTCAGTACCTTTCGCCTTCTGTGAAAGTTGTAGAGAAGAGCAGTCGCACTGGAGGGTTGACTCTTAATAGAAGAGATCTTCCTAAGTTCCAGTTGGCAGACGATGTGATTAGATCCTTCCCGAATGAAGAGGTCTTTCACTCAGTAGACCACTTCCTTCGCACCTTCCAAAAGGTTATTGAGTCGTCCCTTCAGGACATTGAACTAGTTTGGAAGAGATTTTTGCCGCTCTGCTTGCCTCATAGTGACGATGGATGGGTAGAGATGGATTTGAAGAAGTGTGTAGATTGGAACGCGGCCAAGATCTGCTTTACAGCAAGACATGGATCGCGCTTGGTGACATCCCGTTCGGTAAAAGAGGTATTTACCATGGTAATGCTTCCTTCTGAGTCGATTGGAGATTACTCCAAGAAGTTCCTTCAGGCTGTGTATGATGCCGGCCTCCCCAAAAACGATGCTCGTGTTGCCGACCGCTTCCTCGCTTCCTTGACTAGGCAAGTACAGACACTCTTGCGGCTCACCATGACCAGATTGGACTTCAATGGCGAGACCAAAAGAGATTGGACTGTGGAGCAGTTGACGCAGATTGGCAGAGACATCCTTGGCGACGACAATCGCATGTATGCCGAAGCTACTCAGCTCATTCCTGGTGCCAACATGCACACTGAGAAGAGAATGGAGAAGAAGAGAATGGAGGCGTACCCTCGCAAGAAGGTGCACTCCAGCAACAACCAGCAGCACCGAATCAGTAAGCCGGAGCGTTCCTTCTTCTGCTCGCACCATGGTAAGAATACTACACATGAGTCGAGCAAATGCTTCACCCTGGCCAACAACAAGGCCAAAGTAGCTGCCCCCACCAAGCGCAACCCCTGCAGGCGGTGTGGAGAAAACTACTTCCGTGGCCACGTCTGTAAGGACAGTGAGCCAGTCCTGATGGTCTCGCAGGTCCCTGCCAAGGAGAAGTCTGAGCAAGTGCTCAAGGCGATCCAAGACAGTGTCGACTTGGAACTCGAAGACATGTCTTTCGACTGTAAGTACCTACTTGACAAAATTGAGAGAAGGGTTAAAGCCAATGATGCATTTAATCTAACCACTCCTATTATTGTAGAGAACCACAAACTACTTGGAATGATTGACACTGGCAGTGCACGCACTTTCATTAGTTTACAATGTTTGAATGAAAATTTAAATATAAATAAAATAAATTCATCAAATGGTTCCTTCA
>NW_017265159.1:725571-728167 GCF_001638985.1 Phycomyces blakesleeanus NRRL 1555(-)
AACTTTTACAAGAATATTAGCTATTTATTATTGTTTATTTTTTCATTAACAACATAATAATATCTGGTATTCCTATATTTTTCTATTGAACCGACCCTAGACTTTTTAGGCAATATGCTGAGAATGCTGGAGAACATCTTACAGAAAAATTAAACTGCGGGGTGGAGTGCTTTTTTTATGCAAAAGTGACAGTGTTTGATTTTATATAAAATAAAAGTTAGCAGACTGCTAAAGGTTCCCTCTTTTTTTTTAAAAAAATAAAATAAATCAGGCTGCTGAGAATATCAGTTCTAACTAAACATTTAAATTTAAAGTAACATTGGATCTAGAGAGGACTGCTGAAGATGCTTTAAACAATACTATTTTGATTGTCATTAATAAATAAATAAAACACACTCTCGTAGTATCCAATTTTATATCTATTGAGATACTAACCCGTAAAAAATTCTGAATATCTCAAACAAATCTTGTAAAAATTAAATTTTCCCAAAAAACCATATTCTTTAATATGTCTGCTTAAAATAAAACTTTTGAAATTTGTATTCAATTGATTAATACATTCAAAGGCTTTGTGTATTATATTACAATACACATTATGGAAAAGTTTCATTTATTTACTTTATTGCCTTTGCCCACAGTTCCATCGCATGCTGTTTTTTTTTATCTTTATAAACTCCATATGCTTAATGGCTCTACTGTCCAACACATCAAATCAATTTGTTTCCAATAACTCTTTGCATCATTTTTTTCTTAAATTTTAGCTTTGGTAAATAAATATAGATATATACCCTCTCATATTTATTTCGCTTCCCACTTATTGCTTTATATAATATTTATGTGCGTAATGAATGAATGAACAAACAAAAATAAATAAATAGAAAAATAAACGTAATGATTACTACATTATATATATATATATATATATGTTAAAATTCTTTGGGCATTGTTTTTTGTTTAATTGTGATTAAATTGTATATGTTTATATATATAATTCCTAAAAGAAGAGTTGTTTTTGTTTGGCTGTAAATAATGCTACTGCTTGATCTTATACAAATTGAAATCAAGGTATCTAGTTAAAAGACAAAGGCTAACAAAAAATGAATATACCAAGTTTGTTAGTTTGTCTATAACATATAACAGCTTTGACGACTAAGAAATTAATCTAATCAAATGTGTTATTATAAGAAATCAATGAACAAACAAACTCGGATTTCAGACCCGGTCTCAAATTAAGTACCTTTAAAAAAATGGAGAAAGGATACTCTTGAATTTATTGACCTAAAAAAATTTTAATATGATCAATATACACATACTTCTACAGCTAAGTTAATAAAATATATAGACTCACTTTCTGACTTTGCAATATTGTAATTTTTTATTGGGTCGGCTGTCAGATGGCAGGTGATAATATTTACTTAAGTAAATTATTTCAATACAAAAATAATTTATTTTAATTATGAAGGTGTTCAAAAGAACAAATTCAAGGACAAGGGCTTAATCTCAGTACTTCGTAGCAACAAAAGTCACTCGAACACTTACAATACCCCGTCAGTTACACGCTGCTTGCATGTAATATATCAATACTCCATACTAGCATTACTATGTAGCTCTGAAGGTACTCGCCTTTCAGCGGATACGAACAAAGACACAATATGCTTTTCAGCTCAAAAGCATATTTATACTCATATAGTGTATGAGCAACACATATAGTATGGTTTCCAGCATCAGCTCTGGCTTATGGTTGTTTAGCCATTTCCCAACCAATGGGGGCTTCACAGCATTTACTGTAAAGCCTAATCCCATACTATGGTTAAAGAGCAATAAGAGCAGTGGTTTCTCATTGGCGCCGAAGCTCCCACTTATCTGTACCCCTTATGTCTTTTTACCAAGTCAAGCTCAACAAGGTCTTATTTCCTTGCCAATTCTACCAAGTTTACAAACTTGGCTATTATTATTGTACTCACCAAGTACAATTATTCCACACATAGTATATTTGCTAGTTTTTTTTTCTTTTTTTCGGCACAAAGGCCAGGAAGAAAATCGTGACCACAGTTCCCCCTTCAGGTACGGTGGTGAGCCGTACCGTCCGGATTCCTCTCTCTACCACTCCTACTGGTAGCAGATTTGAGCCGTCGCCAACACGGACAAAGTGCCCGTGTCCATACGGTCAAACGGTTCGACACCAAGTCGCTCTACTAAAGAGAGGTACCAGGTAGTGGGGTATCCCCTAAAAACTCCCTTGATCCACCGGGATGAGACTGAAGCCGTTGGTCATACCACTCGGGCCGGCTTCGGATGCATTATACTAGGACATATAGTCCTTGATGGCTCCTACTTCCTGTAGAGACCCTACAGGTGTCCTCATAGCCATACCACATACCCCATAAACGCGCCCTAGATACAACGTTCGGAGCATGCGGTGGTTAGGGTAATAACCACAACCGGACTCGAAAGCCCTTGAAGGGCTATACCCATAACCTTTTCTCTCCACCCAAGAGACAGTATAATACATTCGGGGGCGTTGGCAACAGTCTCGCCCTCGTGTGGATCTGGTTCAGCATAGAATCTGGCCTAAAGACGTTCAGCCATCATCCTG
>NW_017265159.1:731810-732871 GCF_001638985.1 Phycomyces blakesleeanus NRRL 1555(-)
TTAAATTTTAACTGGTTTTTGCCAGTTGGCTTAAATCTTTACCAGAATTAATTTTTTTGGCTTAAATACTAACCAGTTGACACAAGTTTGACTTGAATGTTAACCAGTCGACACCAGTTAGCTCAACCGTTAACCAGTTGCTACCAGTTTGGCTAAAATGTTAATCGGTCGCTACCAGTTTAGCTTAACCGTTAACCAGTCGTCACCAGTTTAGCTTAACCGTTAACCAGTTGCCACCAGTTTGGCTAAAATGTTAACCAGTCGTCACCAGTTGGCTTAACCGTTAACCAGTCGTTACCAGTTTGGCTAAAATATTAATCGGTCGCTACCAGTTGGCTTAACCGTTAACTACTTGCTACCAGTTTGGCTAAAGTGTTAATCGGTCGTCCCCAGTTGGCTTAATTGTTAACCAGTCGTCACCAGTTTAGCTTAACCGTTAACCAGTTGCCACCAGTTTGGCTAAAATGTTAACCAGTCGTCACCAGTTGGCTTAACCGTTAACCAGTCGTTACCAGTTTGGCTAAAATGTTAATCGGTCGCTACCAGTTTGGCTTAACCGTTAACTAGTTGCTACCAGTTTGGCTAAAATGTTAATCGGTCGCTACCAGTTTGGCTTAACCGTTAACCAGTTGCTACCAGTTTGGCTAAAATGTTAATCGGTCGCTACCAGTTTGGCTTAACCGTTAACCAGTCGTTACCAGTTTGGGTAAAATGTTAACCAATCGTCACCAGTTTGGCTAAAATGTTAACCAGTCGTCACCAGTTGGCTTAACCGTTAACCAGTCGTTACCAGTTTGGGTAAAATGTTAACCAGTCCACACCAGTTGGCTTAACCGTTAACTACTTGCTACCAGTTTGGCTAAAGTGTTAATCGGTCGTCCCCAGTTGGCTTAATTGTTAACCAGTCGTCACCAGTTTAGCTTAACCGTTAACCAGTTTCCACCAGTTTGGCTAAAATGTTAACCAGTCCTCACCAGTTGGCTTAACCGTTAACTACTTGCTACCAGTTTGGCTAAAGTGTTAATCGGTCATCACCAGTTGGCTTAACTGTTAACCAGTCG
>NW_017265160.1:0-104852 GCF_001638985.1 Phycomyces blakesleeanus NRRL 1555(-)
ATATTATAGCTGTTACAGCTGATCTAGTATATATATAAGCTAATAACCACTAATTTAATATATATATATAAGCTATTGACCACCAATCTGGTATATATATAAGTAGATGACAGCTGATCTGATATATATATAAGTGGATGACAGCCGGTCTAATATATATATAAGTGGATGACAGCTGATCTGATATATATATAAATGGATGACAGCCAGTCTGCTATATATATAAGTAGATGATAGCCAATCTGATATATATATAAGTGGATGACAGTCAGTCTGCTATATATATAAGTGGATGACAGCTGATCTGCTATATATATAAGTAGATGACAGCCAATCTGATATATATATACGTAGATGACAGCCAATCTAATATATATATATAAGCTGATTATAGCTGATCTGCTATATATATAAGTAGATGACAGCCGGTCGGATATATATATAAGTAAATGACAGCTGATCTGATATATATATATAAGCTGATTATAGCTGATCTGCTATATATATAAGTAGATGACAGCCAGTCAGATATATATATAAGTAAATGACAGCTGATCTGATATATATATATAAGCTGATTATAGCTGATCTGCTATATATATATATGTGAATGACAGCCAATCTGCTATATATATAAGTAGATGACAGCCGGTCTGATATATATATAAGTAAATGACAGCTGATCTGATATATATATATAAGCTGATTATAGCTGATCTGCTATATATATATGTGGATGACAGCTGATCTGCTCTACATATAAGTGGATGACAACTGATTTGCTATATATATAAGTGGATAATAGCTGATCTGCTATATATATAAGTGGATAATAGCTGATCTACTATATATATAAGTGGATGACAGTCAATCTAATATATATATATAAGTGGATAATAGCTGATCTACTATATATATAAGTGGATGACAGTCAATCTAATATATATATATAAGCTAATTATAGCTGATCTACTATATATATAAGCTGATATTGGATAATTTAATATATATATATAAGCTGATTGTAACTGATCTAATATATATACATACTGATTATGATCAATTTAATATATATATATAAGCTGATTGTAACTGATCTAATATATATACATACTGATTATGATCAATTTAATATATATATAAACTGATGGCACCTGATCTGATATATATATATAAACTAGTGATAGTCAATTGAATATATCTATATATTGATAATGGCTAATTACATACTTATAGAAGCTGACAAAAGCTGATATACTATATATATATAAACTATTGATAGTCATTTTAATATATCTATAAGTTGATCATAGCTAACATAGTATATATATAAGCAGATAATAACTAATCTAATATATATGTAAGCTGATTATAACTCATATGCTATATATATAAGTTGATGATAGCTGATCTGATATATATATATATATACTAATAACAGCTGATTCAATATATATATAGACTGATAATAGCCAATTTACAATATATATAAATTAATAACAGTCAATCCAATATATATATAAATCAATGATTACTAATTTGTTATATATATAAACTAATAATAAATAATCAAATATATATATATAGACTGATCATAATCAAGCTGCTATATATAAAATTGAATAATAACCAATATAATTTATATATAAACTTATAACATCAGATTTACTACTTATATATATTAATAACATTTTATCTATCTCTGATATTAGTCAATAGCATTGGATCTATCACATTATATATATTCACACTTGTCAATATCCAAGTCATATCTGATCATCTCGTTAAATACAAGTTACATACTCTAATCATATTTAATCTTTCATTTTTTATATATTCACAACTCTTTTATAATCTTTCTATATATATACAGTATATGGTGTGACGACTAAAAAAATACAACATGAGTAGCGTGTTATTGTCTGTTCGCGTAGCCCAATGGTTATGATGTAGCGTTTTGAACCTTTGCACCCTGGTTCGAGTTAGCCAGATGCCCATTTTTTTTTCCCAATTTTTTTTGGCGTAGTTTTTTTTTCTGTAATAAAAGAACAGTATAATACTACTGTTATTAGTTTTCTTCTTTTAATAATTTGTTTATTAAATTAAAAAAGTGTAAAGAAAAAGTCTGTTTAAATATTAAGGGAAGGTTCAAGATCTCCTGCTATAATAAGACTATTATAAAAGCTACAATCTCAAAATATGTAATATAAGTAAACATATTATAGTTCTAAAGTATTTTTTTTATTATAGTGTAGCAAGTAAAAAAAATAATATAAAATAAACTATTTAGCTGAAGTACAAAATCAATATTTAGTTTTTAATTTTTTATTTTGTTTTTTATTTTTATTATTTTTTTTTTATTTTATTTTTTATTTTGTTTTTTATCTTTATTATTTTTTTTTATTATTTTTTTTATTTTGTTTTTTATTTTTATTATTTATTTATTTCTTTATATTTTATTTTAATACTTTTATTATATTTATAATAAATTAGTATTTCAAAAAAATTGTGAATAAACATATTAATTTTTTTTAGATGAATTGTATTTTCTTTAATATATATATATAGATGATATTTGGCTAGGCTAGAAATATTTGATTTATTTTAATTTTTATCCACCTGCGCACTATACCAAATCCCGGCGGCCATCTAATCGTAGCATGATTCAAACTCCGAAAAATTCTAAAGGCCGACAATGCGCCTCTAATGCCACTTTTCTGTTACTCGTCTTTATTAGCTATTGATAGAGCCAAGAAGCATATAAATACAATCAGTAGAAGTCGAGAAAAGTAGAATTATATGAATTTTATTTTTTGATAAAATATTGATTTCTCAAAAAAAAATAAAAAAAAATAATATTATAAATGCCGACTGAAACCAACATTATTTATTTATTTATTTTTTGGTATCTTGCATGCCCTTTAACCGAGGCGACAGATTGTTTAAATAATCTCAATTACAAGAGGTATATATATATATTTAATATTCTTTATATTTTCTGTTGAGAGGTTGAAAAGCTGTAAAAAAATATTTTCAATGCAGTCATTGGTGCAATGATTCCGGTTGAGGAATGAGGACAGGGGGTTTTTTTCAAGCAGAATAAACAAAAAAATACTTTTTATTTATATATTTATTTATTTATTTTATTTTTTTATTTTTCTTCTGTGTGCATCTCTTTCAATAACCATACATATTCACATTAACTTGCCATGAAGGTTACATTTGAAATTACTACAATCATACACAGGCGCACATGTACGCACACATGTATTTTATCGAGAACATCTCTAAAAATATATTATATTTGTTAAAAGCGCAACCTTTCACCAAGACCACGAGCAAGTTTTGATATGTACCAACTAGAAAACAATTACTCGCATTCTCTTTGTATGATAAAGCCACATTATTATGATTTTTTTTTGCGTTATGTAATTTTTATGCTCGCTGTGGTATATATCGGCAAAAATAGAGGTAATCGATATATACATATATATATATGAAATGGTAAATAATAAGAAGAGTTGGCGTGTGCAATAATAATCACCGGTTTTCATTAGTCGGTTTATACCTTGATCGAAAAATATACTTTTATTGTAAAGGTTTACTACTCATAAGAAAAAAATAGTAAGAATAGCACCTGTAATTATTGCTATTATAGAAAACATGTACAAAAGAAAAGCTTCCATTCCATCTTAGGTCGAGTAAGGATAAAGGTGCGCTACAAACCAGAACCGAAAGTCAACTTATCGGTGGGGCAGGTTTCTGTTTACAAATAAATGACTTTTATATATTGTATACGCTTCTTGGGATAATTCACGGTTATTACAATGGTTCAAAAAATATAACACAATATTCTTAACTAATATGAATTTTTATTGTGAAGAGAATTTATTTGGAGTGAGAATAGTATCTGTGATGGCACAATAAGTCAAACCTGTTTTGTAAAGAACTTAAGGATAAGTAGTTTCACCACAGAAAGTCAACCGGTTTTTTTTAAAAAAGGAAGAGAACCAGAAAATCATAAAATCACAAGGTAAAATATAGGACTTGTCTACCCCAGGGAAAATATGTATGAACAGGCAGTACGTATCGCAAGAGAGGTAGACGATTGGCTTATCCCCTGTATGACATGGCTCAATAAATAAAAAAATAAATAATATTTAAATTTTGAGCCACAACAATTAAACGATGCTTTTCCCCAATTTGATTCTTTGTCTAGTTAGAATTTTGAACGATTGCAAAAGAGTAATAAAAATAAATAAGTTATACAGCCATGGTAATGTATTTTAAGAGGTTACAACCATTTACTTCATGGAGGCCAAAGTGAGGATCGATAACTCCCAAATATTTTCTCTCATTCGCGTTCATTGTCAACTAAAATACCTTAGCCTCATCCCGCACATCAAAGGTATCAACCATTTTCTATTCTCATTATTGTTATTCTATACTGCAGCTGTACCCTTCATCACGCGTTTCTTCACTCTGCACAAGGGTCGATGTATTTTGTTTGATGTTAAAAAATTATCTGTTTCTATAGGTGTTTCTATGTGTTCTCTAATCCTTTTTTTAGGAATCAGAGATCTATTGCACTGAATTTAAAAAGAAAGAGAAAGAAAGAATGACAAAGAAATTGGGCTGTCTAAAATTGCACCCAACTCAAACTAACTCTTGGTACAGTTGGCGTTTGTGTGCGTGGATAAACAATATAAAAGAAAGAAATAACTAATTGCCTTTCAATATTAGCGAAATCGTTGCTATTATGGTAGACGATGAGGACTGTGGTGGTATATGAGTTTTGGTTAGGTGCAACTGTACTAATATTATTTTGTTTTTTTCGGCAGTTGTTTTGTGTTGGCAGTTTAATTATTTTCATGAAAAATGATAAAATGGTAAGAAATATAAAAACTTATAAATCCAGTGTTATTTGATTATGTACTGGGTCCGATTGTTTTGCGTGAGTGCGGGTGTGTGCGGGTGTGTGCGGGTGTGTGCGCAGAATGGTATCCTTTGATGTACCATATTCATTTATTTACGACCAAAACCGATAATTTCTTATGTATACCCATCCGCCAACTAGTCGAAAAGTTTAGTAGCAGTACTCCTAATGATCTGCACCAGTGCTTATTTCCATGTCATGTAAGACACATTAGTATAAAAATACGCCTTTCTTTTTCTTTTTCTTTTTCTTCAGCAGCCACTTGAACGTGAAGTATATCGACCAACTCGGGTGCCTTGAAAACTGTAAAATAAATATGAGACTTTTCTTGCTAATTGCCTTGTAAATATTTTCGCAATTACATTTACTGTTCTCTACAAGAGCCTATCTGAAAACAAATATAATATTTCTTGCTTTAATTAGAATTGTGGAGGCTCAATTAGCATGAAAAACAATATTCGACTGTATAAGTATAATTTCTTGAAGACGTCGAGTATATTTGAATCTGGGTATCACATACAAGAACTCTGTTTTTTTTCTTTAAAATTAAATACAATAGAAGCTGTTAATAAAATAAGTTAATATAAAGAGTACATAATGATAGAGAAAAACGAATACGTATTTCTATACTGTCAAATATATACACGGTTCTGTCGAGTACTATCGTGGTTACTATTTGATTTTTTGAATTCAAGACATTAGAGTTACAAAGTACTTGTGGCGTCCATTATAATATCTTGGGTTGGTAATATAAAACGAAACTCACTGGTATCGAGAGCTATATCATTACGAGATAGTAAAATGCGTACTTAGTGATGTACTTTGGCGTACTTTCCCTGCCTACTTTAAACTCGTGTTTTAATAATGATTATCGTGTATTTCCGTACTTTGGTAATTAATATTATATATATATACCAACGCCTTTTTTTGTTAAATATCGAAATTGAAAGGGTTGCTCTAACAAAAAGATCAGATGATTGACTGTTGAGACTTGACCGAAACTTACAAACAATTAGTGTGCTAGATGTACAATTAATAATGATATTTATAATATTATAATCAATCTTACTCACGGGTATTTTAATCAAGATTATTACACCCAAAAGTATTTTACTCAAAAATATTAAAGGCACCCAACAAGTGTTGTACTTTTAAATTGAACATTATTTGAATAGTAGTTAAAGTATTGCTGCCACGAATTGTCAAGCATCGATAGCTAGTAAAACCCTTATTGTCATTATATTAAAAGAGATATATAGAATTCAATTTGTAATTCTTACTAATAGAGACCGTAAGCTTAGTAGAGTTAATTACATTGATAATAGACTGATATATCTCAATAACCAAGACCAAAAAAAAATTGTATAAAACATATTTTATTTTTATTTTTATTATTTTAGATAAAGGTACTTCTTTTAGATTTCCTGAAACCGCCACACATAGTATACTTTTTTTGAGAGAAGACAAACCTTTTCAATTCGAAAAAGAGTATGAGACTGAGACACCACTATCGTCATTTGACAATAACTATCCGGATTAAAGTGAGGAGTCCAACGATGAGAATGAATCTGGCATTGTCGGTGTCATAGTATTTAAAGATATGATGGATTCAGGTATGCACCTATTGAACAAAGAAATATACATAAATCATATTACAGATAATAATGATACTTATCATAACACTTGCCTTTTTGTAATCCCATATTTGAAAATGGATGTAATTCCTCAAGTCACTCAACTAATGGCTCTATTTGGTGTGATCTTTCAAGCGTTTTACTTGGCTCAAGCAAAGAGGATCTACAACACTGAAATTATTCCAATACTTTCTTGTTACCTATGAGAAGGATACTGATCCCCATGTCACCGTGATGTATCGAGAATCATGTCTGGATTCGATCTTATGACAAAAACCGTCTTCAAGTACACCATCTGTATCAAACGTGATGTCATATACTTACCAGGGTATCATCAATCCAACTGTTCCTCCGAGAAGCACATTCCACCCCATCTATCTATGACAGTAATTCTCTGTATGCTGGTCCAGCAATTGAGAAGCCAGTTCCTCTCATAGTATTTCTTTACAGCTTACGGAGAAAATATATTGTCACAACATTTCCACAAAGTCAGGTCCGATGAGTAAACCGTGCACTAGGGATCAAGCAAAACAATAGAAAGTACGATGATGCAATTTAGATTGATATGCTCGGTGAAGCTGACGAGGCCTTTGTAAATCATGCCCATTCTCTCATGTTGACATTGAATGTGTATTGGTTTAAGCTGTTTGAAGGCCGGACCTATACAGGCGGTGCTTTGTATTTACTTATCAACAATTTCCCCAAGGAAGACCAAATGAGACCAGAAAATATTATCCTCGTTGATGTCATGCCTCGTCCAAAGGAAGTAGAGGACGACTAGATCGACAGCTTTCTGGAAACACTTGTTGATGGGATAGTAGACTGTTATGGTGGTATAGCTGTGAAGACTACCAAGTTCCCTAATGGTACTACTGTCTACACTGCTATCATGTGTGTTGCTTCGAACATACTTGCTGCTAGCAATGCTGTCGGATTCAGGGGACATCCAATCACAAATGACTGTCATAAATTTAAACGATACTTCTCTGCGATTATTGGATCGAGTAAGATCGATTACGTCGGGGAGACTATGAAAGCTGGGTGTCACAGACAAAGGAGATGAATTCCATATATACCAATATGTGGCTTTGCACAGAATCAGATGTAGAAAGAGGAGATTTGGAGAAGCAGAGCGGCATGCAGTTTTCAGAGTTGCATCGCTTACACGATTGTTGATCTCTCGCACAATATATTTCTTGTGATAGCAAACCATATGGTCAGCGTTTGAAATGGTTTTGTATTTTTCCGCTGCCGTTATTGCTCGTGTTCAATGTTTTGTTGATGGTATTATTGTTCCTCATGAATGTGCCGTCTTGTTCGAAAAAGTCCCATCTGGGTCCTCATATATGAAAGCAGGCGAGTGGCGATCGTGGTGTCTTGTGCACTTGCTGGTGGTGTTGAAGGAGTCTATGTCCAAAAGCGATTGCAATAACTGGACCACCCTTGTCAAGACATATCGAAAGTTGAGAGATACATATGCCACATACTCAAATATAGGCGACGCACGCCAACTCCTTGGTAAATTTGGGAAATAGTCTCAGTCTTTACGAAAAAAAGGAATCGCATCAAATATGCATTTGCATTTGCACTTGCGTGAGTCGATGCTTGACTTTAGTCCGGTCTATGCATTTTGGATGTATAGCCTTGAGAGGTACAATGATAAGTTAAAAAAAAACTTTAAGACAAACTGCCGTAATGGTCTTGAGGTGACATTAATGAGCGTTTTCCTGGAGAAGGCGTGTACCAGCACTTTTCTTCGTGTGTATTCCGCTAATATTTTGCTCCATATGATAAAATCTCCCTAAGGCGTTGCGCAAGTGCTATCTGAATCTCATATATCGTGTCTTTAGTGTATTGATAATGGCCAATCTCCTTCATTGCCATTCAACCTCCCGATGTTTCAGCAAGTCGTCAACAGTCAATGGTACAATTTAATCGGAAGTAAGGCGTTACCACCAACTACCTTGCCATTGAAGTCACAACCTTTGAATACGATGAGGTGTGATTAATCTCAATAGCTATTCAATTTCTATGTCAAGGCTTACCAAAGTATTTTTTTTCTGCGTTGTGGGAAGTATCCAACTTGGTGAGTGTGCTGGTAAACATTCGCATTCAGAAGATGAAGAATATCTCGTTGCTTGACCAGGAGTTATTGAGTGGAGAGAGGACACATTGTAGGTACATTGTGCGGGTTGTTGTTGTTGTTTGTTTGTTTGTTTTTTTTTTGGTAAGACAGCTGGCGACATCTCTAAATTCCCCTGGTCAGATTGAGTATATATATTTACTTTTTAGGTCTTGAAAACAAACGATCAGAGTCCAAATTTTTCCAGTGTATAAGAAAAATACACTACATCTTCCTTATTATCACCTTTCTCTACAATACCAATAATCCTTCAAATTCGTACTCATGAATTACATTTGTAGCTTACCTTCAATTACTTTTCATTCTATCTTCTGACCAAGTTGCACACACAACAAACTCAAAATGCATCACTGTATCCAATATAATTGCGAATTGAAAAATAGTGCACAGATACTCAAGATAGAGTCTTATTAAATAAGCAATCATTATTAAATTATATTTTGTTTATGCTATAAATATGTACAAAATATACTGATAGAAAGGTCGAATATTCAAATTTACAGCACTTATTATCAATAATAGAGAAAACAGACATTGCATGATATACTCTTAGCATCACTCAAACTTCAATATCTATATAGACGTATAATATGAATAGCAACAACAGATCGTCTTATTCTCTTTTCTTTCAATAAAACAAAGTCTCCCCACATATCTCACCTGCACTTTGTTTTCCAATATTAAAATATAACACATACAAATTAATACTTTGAAACTGTTTATAGACTGTCTTTATGAAAGAACAAAAAGCTTTCTTTTTTATACAAAAACATAAATTGACAAATTTTTCAAAAGTCGTTTCGAAATGCGATAAAGCGTCTTGAAGTTATTCTCTACACCATCTTTATCATTCAGATTGGGGTGGTTGATAGTCCATTGGCCGTAGATCTCTTGGTCACCACGTCTACGAGCGACATATCGTTCTTGCATAATAAATAGGTGTCCCATGTAAATCAAGAAGGATATGTCGTTATTCACCAGCCTGTCTGCTTTCAAAGCTTGTTCCAATATAAATACATTAATAATAGAGATGAGCTCTACTATTGACTGGTGATCGTTTTCTTCGTATAATCTTTGTTTGAGAGACAGCTGGATCTCGCCTAAATATTTTTCACCTGATTCTTTATCTTAAGGCTCGTCATGTTCAAAATAGGTATTGGAGCTCTTAGTGGCTTCTGTTGTAATCAACTGTACTAGATCCATTTTAACTTCGGACAATTTGACAGGTGAAAAGCTAAGATGTGTAGATGGCACTGTTTAAAGTAGTTCATATGTAGTTTTGCTATTTAAAAATAAAGACAGAATAAACAGCCGTTTTTTTCTTTTCTTTTCATGTATTTGATAATGATTATATATATTAAGTATATCTATTATTACAACACGGGTACTTTATGATGTGGGCAATATCTATGTTCTCTAGTATTATTTCTTGATAAATAGCTATGAAATCTATCAGGCATTTTACTTGAATTGCATGAATTTATTTCTCCTTTTTATTACATACAGTGAATGTAAATAAAGCATATGACCCTATACTGGTCTTTGATTCCCTTTACCTAAGAACAAGAACAAGAATAAATTTCTTTCGTTCTTGAATGATTCTTGATATTAGGTAACTCACAGCGGAGTGTTTTCTCGGGGAACAAAGAAGAAGAAGAGAGAGAGATATAAAAGCAAAAAGAACAGCTTGATATATATTTTTTTTTATTTTTTTTTAAGGTGTGGAGCTATTTGAATACAATCTAGTAATAATATTAATAAATTTTTGGTGATCGCAATACTGTAGCTATGCTTGCCTTATATAACCGTGCCCTGACAAAACGTCCTATTTTAGTTCAAAGCATCTCGACAGGTAATGAGCATTTCTTGATTTAATGAGCATCTAAACATATTTAACTAATCGCTTTTCATCAATAGCACTACTTTTTGGGGCAGGTAAATTTGCTATACAGCAAATACTATGTATATAAAAAAAGTATTTAAAGAAGAAATGGGTGCAATTGATTGTAGGTGATGTAATTGCACAACAGATTGTCGAAAAGAAAGGATTCGAACAACATGACTTGAATCGAACGGCACGAATGACAGTATTTGGTGGTGTGGTAGCAGGACCAATCTTGAGTACATGGTATCGATTTGTCGAACTTAACGTCAAGGCATCTACTCCCTTGAGAGGTCAGAAATATTGGTTCATTTGATTATTATTACTATATTTTTTTGTTATAAAAAAAAGCACGCACACACACATATACATATAACTTATATAAAATATGTGCAAAAGGACTTATAACCAAGGTTGCTATCGATCAGTGCTTGTTTGCCCCTGCCTTCATTGGTGGTAAGCTGCTGTTTCTTAGAAAGAAAGAGGTGTCCTATTATAGCATTTATTGTTCGATTTATTTTTAATGCCAATGTTTTTATACATTATAAATGTCGATAAATCAATCAAATAAGTATTCTTCTCGGCCCAGGGATTATTTGAGGGTAAATCTGTTGAGGAGATCAAGCATAAGCTACAAACAGGCTATCCAACTGCTGTAATTAGCAACTACAAGGTATATTGAACGAACTGCGACTTGTTTGATAAATCACAACTAATGTGTATATAATGTAGCTTTGGCCAGCCGTCCAATTCTTCAACTTTTACTTTATCCCATTGAACCACCGTCTGATGGTTACTAACCTGGTTGCCTTGGGATGGAATGCTTATCTTTCCACAATCAACCAGCGCTCCTCTACCTCAAAAGATACCCAAAGCCCACCAACATAGAATAATGAAAGAAAATCATAAAATGTCTAGTCCTCCTAAGCTTTGAATTAAACAAATAAAATATCATTAATGTAATTTATTATATTAAAAGAGAGATTGATTGATTGATCCACAGCTTATCATGAAGTGAAATATATATATATATATGCGTGTTTGTGTTTGTGTGTGTATGTGTGTATGTATATATATAAAAGTGTAGTTTATAAAGATGGCATCTCTGCTGTACCAGTGCCTTTGATTTCCGGCACTCCCACTTTGATGTCTTCATAGGAAACAACTCCTCTGGTTTTTATCTACACATAAACACCAACAATTAAAAAGATTATTAGCCAGCTTCACACATTTCAAGATTTTGTTATAACTCTTTTTTTGTTTGTTTTACCTTTCCACCCAGCAACCCTACACAAGAACCACACGGTGCTGATGTGCCTTTCAATGCCTTTTTAACGGCCTCTGTTTCAACAATTGGTTTAACCTTTCCGGCACAAAGAGGACAAGCGTATTTGGCCTCCTCGTCGTCACACAGACTTTGATACTTCTCGGGTGTCAGGGTCTCATCGCACTTTGTGTGGATCCAGTAGTCACACGAATCGCATGTAACCATTTCGTTATCCTCTTCATCGTTCTCGTCTCCCTCTGAAAACGTTTTTAAGCAGACTGGACAAAATCTGCTCTGTTCAAAATGCTCGTAGCATCGTGTACAGTAAGTTGCCAGGTAGGCAGCTTTATCATATAGTTTACTCGGCGGAGCCGTTGCATAGTGGTACTGTGTGTGGTCAGTATCATCCTTTTGCTCTCCACAACTGTGGCATTCTGCACAGAGTCGGCAAAGCCATGAACCTATTATATATTTATTTTAAAAGCTCTAATACATGTACACATATTATCAGTTATCTCTTTAACTCTTTACCTTCTGGAACTTGGCTAATCTCTGGATTACAGCTATGTATAGGGTTATTTTAAATAAATAAAAAAGCCGCGTATTCTATCAATTTATCTCTCTCTTTTTTGCCTGTTTTTTTTAGGAAAAGAACAATTTGTGCCTTACCATCCTGTGTGCCAACCTCTATCACATCCATCACAAATCATCAGAGTTGACTCGTCTCCTGCACTCTTGCACACGCAGCACACCTTGCAGTCTGGGCATGACCACGGATAAGACTCTACGGCAGCCACTTGTCGAGCAGTAGTCAGATGAACACACACAGGATGGTATTTCTGTGTGCATTTTGCGCACTTTACTAGCGTGAACTTGTCGCTTACTGGCATATCTTGTGTGGCTAATATCTCATCAGATGCTTCTACCTCATGACAGTCTGAACAAACTTGACTAGGACTAACGGTTGGATCAACCTACATGCCCATTCACACACACACACACACACACACACACACATATATATATATAGATTCAACCAGGTCAAGAAAAAAAAACAGAAAAAAAAACACAAAACAAAATCTACTTGTCAAAAACAAACAAACCACAAAAGCATACACATACACAAAGAGAAGAAGAGGAAGAAGAAGAGGAAGAAATGGGGAAAGAAAAATAATACAAAATGTGCTTATTTACAGCTTACATTGGGTTGTTTGTCAGATAAATTTTTAGGAATAACGAAATGATGGAAGCATCTTTTTCCATGTTGAGTCACAGGTTGACGACACATTCCTTTTGGAGTAGTTGTCCCACAGATAGGGGCTTCTTTTGCAGAAGGCATAGGACGCTTTTATGTATAAGAGAAAAGAGACCAGGAATGAATATTAGACCTATCCAATCGATTGAATCATTTTAGACGCTTACAAATGGAATAGGGGTAGATGAAGGAGAGTAAGTCACTGGGGGCATAGGTGAATGCACTTGTGAAGAAGGGGGGAATGATGACTGAACAAGCTGCCGCTGCTGGTGAATTTGATGGTGAATTTGGTGCTGGTGCTGGTGCTGGTGCTGGTGCTGGCTCTGTTGTTGGTTTTGGTTTTGGTGATGTTGGAGTTGAAGTTGAAGTTGCAGCTGTTGGTTCTGCTGATTTTGATGTTGTTGATGTTGTTGGAATTGTTGGTGCTGCTGTTGCTGGTAGTGTTGGTGCTGCTGCTGCTGTTGTTGTTGATGTTGATATTGTTGATGTTGATGTTGTTGATGTTGTTGATGTTGTTGATGTTGTTGATGTTGTTGTTGTTGGTGTTGGTGGTGTTGGTGGTGTTGGTGTTGGTGCTGCTGCTGCTGATGGTGATGTCGAACTACTGGAGAAGAATATTGCATGGGTACCGAAAAGTTTGGATATTCATTATAGCCTCCCATATTTTGACCAGCTGCTTGGTACATTTGGCTCAAATAGTATTGCTGAGTTCCAGGAGCATGAGCGGCAGCAATCATAGTTGAAGGCGATACTACTTTAGGTTTGATGTGGCCAAAGCGTAGAAAGTCACTACAGATATATAAGGAGAAAATAAATATATAGATATATAAATATATCAGCAATTATAGTTTGGTTATTGTTGGTAAGAAATCAGCTGTCAAATTACACTGGGAACTCTGTTTGGTGTTGGCCTTCGGTTATGGCAATGGGATAATTTGTGGTAGGTTTGGTTTGGGAAATGTGAGATTCTACACAAAGAGCGGATCGCATATCGTTCATAATTTTTTCAACTTCCTGTCTTGCTTCTTCGGAAAGGAGTCCCAATGCAACTGTTGATGTAGGGTCATTTTCTAGTAAATACTGGCCAAATCCACGCAAAGGTGACTCTGGCGATGAATTAAATTCTAGTGAGGAATCCAACATTTCGTCTTCATTGACAGGTTTAAAGATGCACTTCTTGGGTTGTGTTGCGGCTGGTAATTGCCGAGTATTGGTGTGAATATCAAAAAATGCAGGTTTCTCTACACGTCTTTCGTAAAGTTGGGCGTTGAATCCTCGGACAGCTAGGGCAGCGTGGTGCAGCCAGGTTGCCCCGTTGATGGGCTGGACTGTCTTGTAACTCTCTACCGCAACAGATTGTTTGGACAAAAGCGACCGTCTGCCGGTTTCCTTTTGATCCGACACTTGCTCTTCAGACTCAATATCCATCTCTTGATTTGCCTCTTCCCTCGCCTTTGTCTCAAAGTAATCGTCCTTATATTTTTTACCGTCCTTTATAATCTTTGATCCGAAGCACTTGAATACCGACCGGGCTGTCACTACTGCTACGTCGCGATTCCTAAACCACGTCACCAGCAGGCGTTCCTTAACCAAGTACCTTTTTTCATCTTCAGTGATCCGTACTCGTTCTAGCCGCGGGTTTCTGTGGAAGAAGAGATAGCTGTCGCGATATCCAAGCACCTTTGCTGGATCCATGGCCAGCATAAACAGACGATCGCCACGCAATGGCAATGTAAATGAAGACACACGATATTTACGCCCTATAGTATAGTATATTATATATATATACGTGGATGCACATATTGATTAACTTGGATTGATACCCAAACACACAAATATTTATCAAACCTTGAAGTAAATGTCCATTCTTGTCGACCTTTTTTTCACCTGCTTCATCAAGTTCGCTTTCACCTCCATCGCCTGTCTCGACTTCTGACACTTCGGGTGTGTCTTCTTTTACTCGCTTAATCATTTCCTCACTGGCTCTTCCACGAGTCCTAGGCCTTCCTCGTTTTCGTAATCTCATCATTTCTTCGTCTGTGTCAGTGTCCGACATGTTAACGGTTTGTTTGTCTAAATCATCAGTCTCATTTTCCTTTTCAGGTTGTCGTCTTCGTGGAGGGCGTCCTCTTCGTTTTCTTGATGCTACAGATTCTAGTTTTTTACAATCATTGGAAAGGATTGATGAGCAACAAAAATGATAATTGTATATAAATAAAGGGCGTTTTGTGCCATAAAGAAAATAATGATTGCCAATAGAAAAAGAAGAAAAAAAAGTTTAACCAAAGAGATATTTGATATATTGAACTGTATATAATAAGTGCATGTATAATTTTTTAAATAGATTTGATAGATATGTCTTATGTTTCAAGCAAGAACAACAACAATAGAAAGGATAGATCACCTCGTGGACTCATTGGAGTTGGCCAAAGGAAGGGAGGAGTAAAACCATCTACACAACAGAACCATGCGGTGGACTTTTAAAAAGCAAGTCCTTATTTGGCCGTCGGGGTGTTTCCTCACTGTATTGTAAGGTTCATCTTTAGGTGCTTCTTTCTTGTTTTGTTTTGTTTTTCGATGGTAGATTTTCTTTTGTACAAGAACGATTGTCTTTCTTTACCTTTGCCCTTTTTTTTTGGTGGGTCAAAAATGAAATAAAAATATGTGACGAAAGAGAGCAAGAGATTAATATTTTTATTTCATTTTTGGTCTTTAATAGGGAGTTGTGCATTTTAAATTTCGAAAATAATAATAATACATTTTACCGCATTAATCACAACTACTATTTTATATTTCACAAGGTATTTGTCTTTTTTTGTTCAATTTCTGTACATACCCCTTTATATATATATATACCAATAAGGGCCGTATAAAGAGTATGTTGATTTGCTCATGTTTATTTCTAAAATTATTTGTGACTCGAGTCCTCAAGCCTTGATCTCATAATTCAATATATATCTATCTATATACACATATGTATTGTTCCTGTAACTTCTCTCAAATAATCACACATATACACACCTCCAAATCAAATCAAATCAAGGCAAAGCAAACCGAAGTCTTTATAACTTTAACCCAAGATGCTATATACATGCCTATATACAGACATACAACGGATACTATATCTTTATTACCACGGTCAGCTGATCTGTACGTAAACTTTGCTCAAGTTTCCCACGTCTGTTCCGATCTATTGTATCTTGCTCTTTCCTGTTAACATATTTAACATATATACACCTTTTTATTATTATTGATAATGTCCCTCAAGAGCTTTATTTCTGTCCCAAAGGACTCTCACTTTCCTATCCAAAACATTCCATTTGGTGTCTTTTCTACTGCTGAAAAGGTAACTACTTACTTTTATACATTTCATGTCAAAAAATGCTTATCGCGTGTCTGGTAAGTCCCCTCGAGTAGGTGTTGCTATTGGAGACCAGATTCTCGATCTCTATGAAGTATCTTCTGCCGGACTATTGGACAATGTCAAGGGTCTCAAGGACCCAAAAGCTGTATTTGGACAAGTATGTATAATGTCAAAGAACCAAAAAAAAAGAGTGATTGTGAGGAGGAGGAAGGTGTAGTTTATTTCTATTGATATTCTATTGCTTTATTCGCTAAACATTTGTCATCATTATTAATATCAACTATTGTGGTCTTCACTATTCAGTCAACCCTAAACACATTCATGTCCTTGGGCCGTCCTGTGTGGAGATCCACGCGTTCTGCTATCCAGGAGCTATTGTCTGAAAAGAACCAGCTCAAAGATAATTCTCAGCTTCTTGGCCGTGTTCTTGTTCCTCAGTCAAAGTCACGTATGCATTTGCCTGCAAAGATTGGGTATGTTGTACATACAGTTAATAATCCTCCTATTTTATAGTTAATTTTTTTTAAACAAAATCCCCTCTTTTTATTTTATTTTATTTTATTGTTCTTCCTCTTGTTCCTGTTCGTCTTTTTCATGCTATTATCTAAATAACAAACCATTAGTGATTATACCGATTTCTACTCTTCTCGTGAGCATGCTACCAATGTAGGTATCATGTTTAGAGGAAAGGATAATGCCCTTCAACCCAATTGGTAAGTTAAACTCTGGCTCTAATAGTAATAGTAGTAATAGTAGTTTTAGTAGCATTGGTGGTTAAAATGGTGCCTAGAGAGAAGAGCAAGTAAATAAAAAGGTATGGACACCAATATATTTTTTTTAAAAAAAATTCTAGGCTCCATCTTCCTGTTGGATATCACGGACGTTCTTCTTCGATTGTTGTGTCTGGAACAGATATCCATCGTCCAGCAGGCCAACGTTTGCTTTCAAAGGACAAGCCTGTACCTTCATTTGCCCCATCTGCCAGACTTGATATTGAATTGGAAGTCGTAAGAATCACTTTATTTTTTATTATATATATATAAAAAGACAAAAGGAACGATTGATACAAAAATTGGTTATTTGGTTAACCCTTTAATATCTTTGCTTAATTTAATGTAAAGCAATTTAATTCAATTTAATTTAATTCACTTTATTATGAATGATAGGGATGGTTCGTTGGCACTGGGAATGAGCCTGGCCAACGTATTGATATCAAAAACGCCAAGGAACACATCTTTGGAATGGTCTTGGTTAATGACTGGAGTGGTAAGTGTAGAGAGGTTGATATCCAAGCTTTACTTTATTATTATTATAAAAAAAAACACGTTTTTGACGGGTAAACTTTATTAAACTCTCCCTCCCCTTCCCCTTTGTCTGTCAATAGCACGCGATATCCAGGCCTGGGAATATGTACCTTTGGGTAAATAAAAATCTATATGATAGATATGCACATGTACACTATACTCACATAATTACCTATATATTTGTATATATATATATATATATATGCATGTATATCTATATACATATGTATATGTCGGCAAAAAAAAAATTAAGGTCCGTTTCTTGGAAAGAACTTTGGCACCACAATTTCACCATGGATTGTTACTCTTGATGCACTCGAGGAGTTTGTCGTGCAGGGTCCAACCCAGTCTCCTGAACCCTTGGCTTATCTTAAGGAAACTGTGCCTTCTGCATATGATGTCAAATTAGAAGTGCATATTAAGCGTAAGGGTCACTTTGTTATATATATAAAGTCAATGCTCATATGATATTGTACACTGTATTACTTGTCTGTATTAGCCGCCGAGTCCACAAAGTTTCAGACTGTTTCTGAGTCCAACATGAAGTACATGTACTGGTCAATCACACAGCAATTGGCACATCATACAGTAGGTGGTTGCAATATGCAGCCTGGTGACATGTGTGCTACTGGTACTCTCTCTGGCCCGGTAAGCTATAGAATAATAATATATATATATAGTTCTTATAACTAATATTGCCATTGCCATTGCCATTGCTATTGCTATTGCTATTATCATTCCAGGAACCCGGTTCTTATGGATCTCTATTGGAAATTACTTGGAGTGGTGCCAATAAGATTCCATTCGATAACGGAGTTGAACGTCTATTCCTTCAGGACGGAGATGAAGTCAATCTAGTTGGATATTGTGACAGTGCTTCTGGCTACAGAATCGGTTTCGGTAATTGCCAAGGAAAGATCCTGCCCTGTCCTTACAGTGCATAAAAGATGAATTTCAAAAATAAAAATAAAACATAAAAGAAGAAGGATCAAAAGAAATTACAGGTAGTTTCTGTGGTTTTCATCTAACAGATTCATTATTGTCCAGGGATTGTAAGAAAGTGAAAGGAGCATAAGAAATAGATAGGAATCCTAATAAATAAACGAGAATGACCCTAGGAATTACTTGAACATGAAGTACGCGGTGATTATATTAAAAGAGAGAGAGAGAGATAATGATTGATTGATTAAAGGCAGTAAGATATCGTGAAATTTGGTTGCTTTCGATTGTACTCTTTTTTGGGTATTTTGTTCAACTCCCTTGACCACCATTATCATTACCATTACCACTATATATATATAAAACATCAATGAAACTTTGAATTGATTATAATCGAAAATACATGTAATTTATCATTCTTTTCTTTTCTTTTCTTTTGCATGTGTTACGGACACCTGTCAAAGGCACTAGTGAATGCACTACTGATATGTAAATAATTTTTATATATATATATAATTTAATAATCCCCGAGAGTGGTTTTGAACATATGGTAGCTAAAATAAAATTCATGTTCTTGCTATGATGGCATTACTATGTCAGACACCATTTAAACTCTCAGGCCCTCAATATCATTAGTAATCACACGTCAGAAAATAAAAATAAAAACTCCTTTATAAGACATTGTTGGCACAATTATATCAGTTACTTTCTTTTACTTCTTTGATAAATACTATTCCAAGCGATAATGTCCTCTTCACCAAGCGCCTATGACGAAAATACAGAGCAGACTGAAGATCGATCGTATGGGTTTCAGTTGGAGTCTGAAATCAAAGCACAAGAGGAAAAGCCTGAAGACTTACCTGAGGGAATGCACTACATAGCCGACACACGTCGCCAGAGCGTTGATCAGAAGCTGTGCCAGCCAGACGCTACCAAATGCAAAGACAGCGGTCGAGAATACCTTCCTATCGAAGACTACGCTATCATTGGCAACTTGCGCACGGTTGCTCTCTGTGGCACCGACGGCTCGATTGATTTCTTCTGTTACCCCCAATTCGACAGTCCGTCAGTGTTCTGTCGCCTTCTGGACAAGGACAAGGGTGGACATTTTTCCATCACGCCGACAAACTACCAGAGCAACCGGCAGCAGTACTTACCGAGCAGCAACATCCTGGCCACCCGCTTCATGTCCGACGACGGTGTGTCCCAGATTACGGACTACATGCACCTACCGACCGTCAATCAGCGTGTGTCGACAAAGCCACTCTTACCCTGGATCATCCGGACCGTCGAGGTGATCCGCGGAACGGTCGAGTTTGACCTGGAATGCTTCCCGGCCTTCAACTACGCCCGGGACACACACACGACTGAGATTGTGGACCACAAGGTCGGTCCGTGCGAAAAATCCCACCTCGAGTCAATGCAGGTCTACCCCGAAGAGAAAACATCGTACTATGCTGGCACAAAAAGGGTGGTCTTTAAGTCCAAAACCCTGACGATGGACCTGCGCCACATCGTCAAATGCGGCGACCTGGAGTGCCCGGCTGTCAACATCACGATCGACAAGGCTGGGCTAGTCTGCTCAGGCCTAAAGGGTCCCGGAGCCCGGTCAAGGTTTACACTTCAGGAGTCGCAGCGGGCCACCTTCATTTTCCGCCAAGTGCCCGAACAAGTCTCAGACGATGCCGACATAGTCGAGAAAAAGCATCATCTTGCGATCAATCCGCCCCTGACAGCCAGTCTGATGGAAGCTCTGTTTAGACAGACTGCGACATACTGGCAAACCTGGGTTGAGAGCTCTATCTACCGAGGAAGATGGCGTGAACCAATGCTTCGTAGTGCACTAACCTTAAAGCTCTTGACATACGAACCTGTAAGTTTCCCCCCTTTTCTTTCTTTCTTTAATTTAATTTAATTTAATTTAATTTAATTTAATTTAATTATTATTATTATTATTATTATTATTATTATTATTATTATTATTATTATTTGTGGTTGACTTGGTCTGGCGTAATAACATGTTTCTTTTTATTGTACATATGTAAATACATTTAAATATCAATATAATAGACGGGTGCAGTCGTTGCTGCAGCTACATTTGGTATCCCTGAAGGTAAAAATAAATAAATAAATAAATAAATAAATGAATAAATGAATGAATGAACGAATGAATAGCTGGATAAGTAAAATTGGCAAAAAAGGAAAGCAGGGAAAGTAGGGAAAGTAGGGAAATAAGGGAAATAAGGGAAATAAGGGAAAGGTTGGTATTCAAACATCCTGCAGAAAATGCACTGACAGTTCTTTGTAAATATCTGTATGTATGCATGTCATATAAATGCGTATTTATTTCATTTAGCTATTGGTGGTCCGCGCAACTGGGATTATCGTTACGTGTGGGTGCGCGATGCTTCTTTTACGATTTATGCGTTTCTGAGACTTGGGTTTACAAAGGAGGCAGAGAGATATATGCACTTTATAGAAGAAAGGTGTAATGATCTAGTAAGTAATGGATATAAATAATGTATCAGTATTAATATCAAGTCTTGCTGTAGAATGATGATGGATCGTTAAATATAATGTACAGCATCGATGGATCAAAGAAATTAGATGAGTATGAACTGGACCACCTTGATGGCTATCGGTCGTCTCGTCCTGTACGAATCGGCAATGGTGCATACGATCACCTCCAAATGGATATTTATGGCGAACTTTTGGATTGCATATATCTGTACAACAAGTATGGATCACCAGTGTCTTATGACATGTGGTGCTCTGTTAGAAAACTGGTGAACTACGTGTGTGACAATTACTATGAGCCAGACATGTCTATTTGGGAAGTGCGTGGCAAGAGACAGCACTTTACATACTCTCTTGTTATGTGCTGGGTGGCCATTGACCGAGGTATTTATAGATAGTATGATAATAAACAGTTGAAAAATTAAAAAAAATTAAATGATCTTCGGCAGGACTAAGACTTGCCGATAAACGCGTCTTCCCGTGCCAAGACAGAGATCGATGGATGAAAATACGGGACGAGATTTACGAATTGGTTCAGACAAAATGCTACAACAAGGAACTCAAGATGTTTAGCCAGAGTGTCGAGTTCCCCGAAGCATTAGATGCCAGCACACTAATTATGCCTCTTGTGTTCTTTATGTCTCCTACTGATCCACGCCTATTGTCGACGATTGATAAGATGTTACTCCCACCAGAAAAAGGTAAAATTTAATTATATAGTCAATAGTCAATAGTCAGTAGTAATAGCGATAGTAACCAAGTAAATACTAATATGTACTTTTATATAATAATCAATAAATCAATTAGGTGGTTTGGTTGCAAATGATCTTGTTTTTAGATACAATTTCTTGACTACGGATGACGGCGTGGGTGGACTAGAGGGAGCATTTTCAATGTGTACATTCTGGCTTGTCGAGGCACTTACTCGGGCCGGCAAATATGACAAAAAGAAGCTCAAGCGGGCAGTGGCCATGTTTGAGAAGATGCTGTCTTATTCCAACCATGTCGGTCTGTTCTCGGAAGAGGTTGCTCGGTCAGGAGAGCTCCTGGGTAATTTCCCTCAGGCATTTACTCATATCTCGTTTGTCAGTGGTAAGTTTCTTTTTTGTCTTTGATTGTATTTCTTGGTGATTAAGCTGGCTAGGGGTTATTTAATATTAATATTGATATTAATATTATATGCTTTCTTTATTGTCTCTCTTATCCGCTGTAGCTGCTTATAATCTTGATCGCGTTCTTTCAGGCTCTTAGAGATTATACAATAGAAAAGAGGTGTTGTAGGTCATGCAGACATGGCTGTAAAATAAAGATATGTTAATAGTACTGGAGTATGCTGGGTTAAAATAAGCCGGGTCCATTGTCAATTGTGTCTTACTTACCTTGAATTTTAGTGTAAGGTACACATTTTATTTAGTGAATAAGATGTACAGATTATACAAGATATATAGAGACCTCTGTCTGACTCCCTTGCCCTTCTCTTCCCCCCCCCTTTTTCTTTTCTTTTTCCACCATCATTCTCCCTTGTTTCGCACCATCAACTCACTCCGTCCTCCTGAAAAAACTCGACTATTCTTGTTGCGAAGAAGAATAATCATTCCAAACCCTCGCTTTCTTCTTCCTCTTACTCCTCTTACTCCTCTTACTCCTCTTACTCCTCTTACTCCTCTTACTCCACAGCCTTCATAACCCCCACCACCACCACCGACCACCGACCACCGACCACCGACCACCAGCCATCAACCATCAAAATACCATATTTACCTTTAAATTCAACTTTAATTTTACCTTTACCAACGTCAACCTCCTCTTATTCTTTTATCCCTTTTATATATTTATATATCTGAATATTTTTCTTTATATTTTTCTATATCTTTCTCCTCAAAAAACAAAAACAAAAAAAAAAGGATTTAACCTCATTTCTTTTACTCTTTTTCTCTCTCTCTTTATTTTTCATTCTTGAAAAGACTCGATTTTTATTATTATTATTATTATTATTATTATTGCAATATGAAGAGTGTACGTCTTGCTCTTATCAATCGACAATTCGATGATCAATACACCTTTGAATTGAAAGGATATGTAAGTATATTATATTATATAAAATATATAAAATATATGTATTATTTTTAATTTATTTTTTTGGAATTAATTTCATTTGTGACCATCTTTGTGTACTCATTCCTTATCCCAAATTTATAACATATATACTTATATACCTGTAAATTATTATCATTATTTTTTTTTCCTTTCTGCTATTACTATTGCTATTGCTATTACTATTGCTATCGTTCGTTTATTGGTACAGCTGTCTCTCCAACAGTTTTGCTCTGCCCTCTGCCTTTTTAATCAGGCCACCCGACAGAAGCCACCGCCTGGAAACAAACTCATCTGGCTTGGATCTCTTTTGACAGCTTGGTTATTTATCACAGTCGCAATCTATTCAGTATGGCAACAGGCAAAGCACCCTTCTGTTCTTTTGATCATTCCACTATTGATTGTCTTGACCAGTCTAGTGACACTTTGGAGATACAGATTTAAACGTCTACAGGTAAAGAAAAAAAAAGAATAATAATATTTCGATTTATTGTTATTTAAACAAAGCTCTTGATTTTATTGTCTTCTTTCTTTAGTTTGAACACACTATCCTAGAAATCTGCAGTCGACTCAATGCTACTGAGAACATTCGCGGCATAAACTATCGGTTCAGCAAAAATGGCTTGGATCTAGTCAGTCCTACTCGAACGTCATTCTTGTGCTTCAAGCCAGTATATGTATGTCTTGTAGATTTACTAACCTTGTCTTATTACTAATGTTATCAAGTAAATGTCTGTAAATCTTAAAAGGCTATTATAATCGAATTTGATAATCGGTACACAGCCCTGACAAGCCAACAATTCAACGATCCTTCCGAGGACACGTTCTATCCTTCTTACCTTGGATCACCAGCCCCTGTTCACGTTGTAAACACCGAGAAGCACCCGTCCATGTTCTACGACTCTCCACATCCATTGAAATCCTTTGATTGAGATGAGATCAGAATTGCTCTCTCTCTCCTTTTTTCTTTATCCCACGATCATACACTCCAAAAAAGACACTAACAAAAATAGCAAAAGAAAATAAGAAAAGAATCATAATCTTTTACTTCTTTTTATATTTATTTTTTGTTCTTCTTCTTCTTCTTCTTCTTCTTCTTCTTCGTCTAGTATTATTATTATTATCTCTTTACTGTCACAATCTCAATAGTTCAATGTCGAGAAAACCTTGAAATATCACAGAATCACGGGCACACACACACACACACACACTCGCACAAAACACTCGTACAATGCCCGTACAATGTCTGTATCAAATTCGCGCACACTCGCACAAACCCACCGTTATTTCCTATTACCACCAAGCCCTACACCAAAAAAACATACAGCCTACAATCTACATCTACATCTACATCTTTTTCTTTTAATTTTTTTTTTTTTTTTTAGAAAAATACCCTTTTTCTTCTGTACCTTTATCTACTAGCAATATCAATAGTATTGATTCTCTCTACATATTCTCCTTTTTCTACTTTTCATAAAGACAAAAATAAATATATATATATACTCTTTCCAGAAAGTGAATTCGTCATTGGTGTAAAATTAATTCATTGAGGATAAGAACCAAAAAAAAATTCATGTTGTACGAAATGTAAACTCATCTTTGTCGAAAAACTCGACTCAAGAATATGTTGTTATGAGGGAACAATAGATGAAGCATTATACACTCTATTCTCTAATCAGAACAAAATGGGCTGAACAGTACGAGAGGGAGGGATACTGATAGTCCTTTTGAGAAACAGAGAAAGACTGGTCATCTATGCATTCTCAATAAGAAGTACAATCGATTTATTCTTGGATGACCAGATGAGGCACCCAAGACAAGGGCTCCCATAATCTATAGTATCCAGAAAAGCACCTTTTCTTTCTTTCTGGATTTTCTAAAGAAACCCTGTCACTTATAGCATGACGTGCAACTATTCAAGTCACTATATTTATAATGAAACTAGCAGTTTTAGATTTGTCGAGCCACGATTGTCACTGCGCATAGAATCTCTTTGAAATATTGTGGCCGTCTACCTTCCCAGTGGTTGTCGACCCCCTAATCGTGGCATAGGTAGTGGCTCGATCAGATAGGTTTTATGTTTTGACATGGCGGACGAGTTTACATTTTGTATCAAACATATCAATTTATGGAACACTCGCATACTTTACTTCAACGGTCTGGTATCCGTCTTTTTTGATTTTTGTTTTGCATTTGCGTGGTAGCAAACATATTCTCTTCCTTGATCACTCTTTCAAGGCTCTTTCACATATATCTCCCTTTTGGTCAGGAAGGATGGCCTACAAAGGTAATATATATGTAGCAGTCCTTATATGTTTCCTGCACAAGCTCCCTTTCTCATAAAGCCAAGAAGCCTTCAGATCTGTCCCATATCTTTGTCAAGTCATGACTGCGGGAGGTGCTCTCTTGGGCTATCATATTTCACTTTAGAAAATACAAAACTCTCAAAAACATCAAATAACAAATATAATCCAAAACAAAGGTTGTGACTTCCTCTATTGCTGCAGAGCAATAAAAGCTCACCAATTATCTTAAGCACAAAGCTCTCTACAAACAAACAAGCAAACAATAAATAAATAAATCCGTATTTATGTTTTTGGTTGATAGCTTTTGGCTTGTGTACAAACATGATAATCAGCTTTTTAATGTGTAACAAGGTACACAGCCTATATATATATATATATATATTCATCTGTCTGATCTACCCTGCTTTTCTTCTACTCTGTTCTGGTGTACTGTGCTGTGCTATGCTGTGCTATGCTGTGCAGTTGTTTTGCCTTGATTAATTATAATATTTTTTTTTTACTATGCCTTACTCTCTTTTGCTCTACTCTACAATTTTCTCTCCTATTTTTTTTTGCCTTTTTCCTTCTTGCTTGTTTTCTTGTATATAGATATATAAAAGATGCAATGGAAATTGTTGATAGGGTTGAGTGGTTGGGGTTTCTGTGGTGCAACTGCAACCGTCCTACAATCGGTTTTCTCAACACAGCCTGTGTTCGCGTCGTGCACCAATTCTCAGCTGTTATTGAGCTGCACTGAACAGGCATTGAGTTCCAATGACAGCTGTTGTGTCGAGAACAAATCCGGATTAATTCTGTTGGCGTAAGTTGTAGACAAATGGCCAAAAGACATAATGATAACGATAATACTAGTAAGAGTAATATTTGACCCAACTTATTAATATTAATATATAACACAAAAAATTCTCATTCTTTGTGTTTCTATAGTCAATTTTGGGATATCCATGCCGGTGTATAGTACCTTTCTCTTTCTTTCCCATATATATATATATATATATGGTTATTCTTATCCTTATTATCTTATTCTTTATTCTAGTATCCTGATCAATGGACTATTCACGGTCTGTGGACAGACTATTGCACCAATAGTACATGGGTAATAACCACCTCTTCTTTCTCTTGAAGCAATTTACACACACACACACACATATATATATATATACTTATATATAGTCTTTTTGTTTTGGCGGGGGAATCGTATCTGTAGCCCGAGTTCTGTGACGATTCTCGTGCACACTCCAATATTACGGCAATATTGCAGTCAAGAGGGAAATACGAGCTGTTGCAGACAATGAACAATGTCTGGCCAAACAGTGAAGGCCTGGTGGACTCGCTCTGGTTTCATGAGTGGAATAAACACGGAACCTGCATGACCACACTAGAGCCAGGATGTACCAGTAGTGACAAACTAGAGCTTGATTCCTATCAAGGCATTATTGATTATTTTAGTTCGGCTGTCGATCTATACAGCCGGTTTCCGGTGTTTCAAGCCCTGGCCCGGCGTAATATTCTTCCCGGAAGAATCTATCAGACTACATTGGTTGCAAGTGCAATTGAAGAAGAATTGGGAATCTTACCCAATCTTCAATGTGACACTAACGGCACCCTCTCTGAGTTGTGGCTCTACTTTTATGTAAAGGTAACACTTGACAATCTATATCTACTATTTTTATATATTATATCTATTCTTTTTTAAAAAAAAATGTGTATTTCTCATTCGTTTTTTTTTTAAAAAATATTATAAGGGTCCCATCAAATACCTAGAGTTTTATCCTACTCAGCCAGACAGTACAAGCTCATGTAATGTTAGTTTGTACTATCCAAAGAAGTATCCCTCAAACCCATATCCTGTTACAAATGTGATTCCCTGATTATCATATATCATTTATATGCAATAATAAAATGGAAAAACCTACAACTGTATATTAATATTATTATCTTGGTTTTTAATCCAAAAAACCATCTTACATGAATATTGTATGGTAGACTGCTTACAGGTTGCAAAGTTGGATAAAGAGACAAACATGGCCTACAAAGCTATGTATTTTTAATCTGAACTTAAAGAAGCCTTTGCCATAAAAAAGTAATGACTGTGATTACTTTTTAATGCATTGTTGCTTTTTTTTATTTCTCTTTTTTTCACAAGGTCTAAAATTATTAAATGTCTTTAAAAGAAACATACTTAATAACTATCAAGGCTAGTATTAATAAAATACGAATCAGCGAAGTTGATAAAAGAAAGCAATCTGAGAAAAATTGACAGAAAAACATCTACATCATGTATAGTTTGGCTGTCAAGATTGCTCGTATGCTCATTAGAGCTTTCGGTAGATTTAGAGAATCCCAAGAAATCTGTCTTCTGGTTTTTCAAAAGTAGGAATCAAGCATGCCAATGTTAACACAAAGCAGGTTTATACTCTTTGATAAAAAGAATCAATTAAGCAATATACATGCCTTCATCAATATTATAGTACTTAGAGAGTAACTTTTTTAAGATAAAAAATGTAAAAGGTATTACATAGAAATAGATATATGTAAACTGTTTAGTAAATTTATAGCTTAAACTGCTACTAAATATCATAAAAATCGGTACTTCTTCTTTGGATACTTCTTTATGTTTAACGTTTTATTTTGATCAATAGAAACCATAAAATTCCAATATAAAACATGATGCATTTGTTGAACCAATCATAAAGAGAATACAACTACCTAAGAAAGGTATAATTGGTATATTTAGAATATTTGATTGGATCAGATGCAAAATAATATAAAATTCCATAAATCGTATTTGACAAAAAGTAAAACTAATAGGCTAAAACAGGCATGCTATTGGCTATAAAAGTTACGAGTGCGTAACTCGGTACGAGGTCGGAGGTATAAATCCTCCCATTTCCTATAGTGATAGTTGCAACTGACAGATATAGTCAGCCAAGATATATACATGACAGAACAAATATATAGGTATGAAAATGAAATGAAATGATTTGATCAAAAGATTGTTATTATCATTATTAGTATTAGTATTAATATTAGTAGTATTAGTAGTAGTAATAAAGTGAACAAAAAAAAAGAAAAAAAAAGAAAAGAAAAATATTGGATATTTGAAATAAAAAGGATAAATTAGAGTGCACCTGTCCGAGTTACTTTTGTTGCACAGTAAGCAAGGTCGGCATTAAATGAGAATTACAAGCTACACAAAAAATAGAAATGGAAATAGAAATGGAAATAGAAATAGAAATAGAAATAAGAAAAAAAAAGATTCAGTACAGACATATTACTAATAAAGAATTAAAAAATAAAATAAGGAAAATGAGCAAAGGTAAGGGTAATAGAAGATTAATAATAAGAAAGAAGAATGTGAGTGAATTAGAGTTGAAGGTGGAGTTAAAAGACCATTACGAAGAAGAAGTAGAAGAAGTAGGAGAAGTAGATATTAAAATCAATAAATAAATTAAAATAGGGTAAAGGTGGATGTACAAAAGATGGACAGGAAAATAAGCAAGAAAAGCTAGAAGCAAGAAAAAGACAAAGACAGAAACAAGAAACAAAAAACAAAAAACAAAAAAAAAACACACACACACAAAAGTACAAAGATAGAAAGAAGAAGAAGAGGGTTTCGCCTTGCTTGACTTGACTTGACTTGGTTTGGTTTGGTCTGATTTGGTCTGATTTGTTCCTTTTGTCTTGTTTTCTTTGATTCATTTTTAGTCGTTTTCAGAGTAACGGGAATTAATTGAGGCAGTTGATGATGAGGACGACGAAGACGATGAATATTTCTTTTGGGCATAGGCAAAATGAACATTTTCAAACGTCTTGTATTCATCGGCTTCTCTCCAGCAGGCTTGTAGTCGGCTCTCGTAATTCTCGGCGGTTGCCTTTCCAGCAAGACAGATCTGAGGGCGCAAGGCCTGGTAATAAGCTTTCCATGACTGCAGAGTCAATTGGCCAAGCTAGAAAAAGCAATAACCAAAACAAAGCAAATAAGTAAATAAATTATAGAGATGCGGTTACATTTATACATCTATACATTTATTGGGTTGGTTTAGATCGACAAAAACCAAACCAAGGCAGGTCAGACGAAAACAACAACAACAAAAATATATGTTGTTTTGCTTATATATTTATCTATCTATTTTATTCATTTGTTAAAAGTAACCTACCTTTCCAGCCCATTGACCACCTGGACAAGAGATAAATTTTGTGGTTGTATTCATTAAACCCCCATGATCGACTAGCTTCTCTTTCAGCCGCTGTCCGGCGCGAGGATCCATTTGGCAAGAGGCCATGAGATCAAGAAGATGCTGGTTGTATTCTTGTGTGATTGGTCCCACACGGTGCATCTTACTATCGGCCTCGACAAGTTCAATCCACCCTCCGGGCTTCAGGACACGTACCAACTCGGCAATCAACGGAGCCCATTTTGATTCCTCTACACCCAAAGCAACCCCTCTTTATATATATATATATATATATATATATATATATATATATATATATATAAAATTAATTGATGAGAAAAACAAACAAACAAACAAACAAACAGATATATATTAGTGATGAAACTTACCTCATAAATACATAATCAAAGGACCCGCTATTGAATGGTAACCCATGTAATATATTGCAATTGTAGAATTCGCAGTTTGATGGCTTAATGTCTCGAGGAAACATATTGTTTATGTCAACTCCAACCACAGTCGATTTGGGATATTCTCCTGCGATTTCCATTGTCCAAGAGCCAGGTCCACAACCAACATCAAGCACCCGCGCTCCTTTACGCAAAATGTCACTTACTGGGGCAAGATAATTTCTACACAGAGAAAATATATATATATATAAATATGCTGTGCATAAAACATAACAAAATGAATGCTTTACCCTTGAATAGCAAACCGAACCATAAAATGCTGAAGATGAAGACGATCAATCTCTTCTTCGTCGCATGGTAATAAATATGAAGAACCAAGTGTTTGATGAAATTTACGGCCTGCTATCCAAAGACATGTTTCAGGACTATCAAATGTATTGAATTGGGACTTTCTGTTGTTGTTGTTGTTGTTGTTGTTGTTGTTTTTACTGTGTTTGCAGCTAGACCAACTTTCTCTTCTGGGTTGGTGTGTAGAGCAGAGGCTGACTTGATCATCACCTGTTGTTAGAACGTGTGGTAGGCTGGTGATAGAGGTTAGTGGGTGTACAGATGAGGGTGCCTGGAGAGCAACAGACAACGGACTGGGAGTCTCGCACAGGGTACTGGCCGAAATATTGTCGCGAGAAAAAGCACGGAAGGGAAGTAGACGGGCAAAAGCTCTCTTGGAATGATTTGATGATGACGATGCTGTGTTTGTATTCAAAGTTGCATTTGTGGTTGTGGTCGTTGTTACTGGCGATGGCGATGATTGCTTTCGAATTTTAATTCGACCATCCGATGAGGTTGCTGATATGGTAGGAAGTAGATAATGTCGTTTATAGGGATCTTGCTTGGCATCTGTGTCTTGCCAGGGAGTGATTGTCTTTGAAATGGTGTCAAAATGCCCAACAGTACTGGCACTACGATGATCGAGACGAGAGTGCTGGTTTCCCATTACTATTATTGTTGTTATTATTATTATTCCTGTTGTTGTTGTTGCTGCTGTTGTTGTTGTTATCGGTGTATGTGTTTGTGTTTCTTCCTTTCTTTCTTAAAGACGTAAAAGAAATATGACGATATATATATATGTGTGTGTGTTTGTGTGTTTGTGCTTGTGCCTGTGCTTGTACTTGTACTTGTACTTGTACTTGTACTTGTACTTGTACTTGTGTAAAAGAATAGTTGATATATGCGATATTATATAGCTAACTTTCTTTATTTCACCCGTTCGATCGATCTCGTTCTTTAGCTTTCTTTCCTTTTTTTTTAGGTACTGTCCTGTCGTCTTTATAACAGTTCTGGCTAGAATAAAGAAGCTCAGGATATCATATGGTTCAAGAAGAACAAGAAGGGGAAAGGGGTTGTATTATGCGTTGTGTCTTTTGGTGCAAATATATATATATATATGTATATATATGTATAGATCTACAATTTTATATAAATGTATATTTATATACACAAAAGAATAATGATAGAATAAAAAGAAGAAGAAGAAGTTGACAATGCGCCACTACATATAGTATAATATATATACACACACATACACATACATCAGCAAAATAGTACTTTGTAGTCATGGTTTTGTACCACTTGTGTTTTTTTTTTAAAAAATAAATAAATAAATAAATAAATTAGCCAGGCCTTTTTAAATACATAAAAATAAAAATAAATATAAGAATCCAGCAATTGAACATAGCAACAGCCAGAACTAAACAGGATACTAATTTAATAAATAAAAAATAATACTGTACTATAGAATTATATTACACGCGGTATTTGTATTAATATATTAATATAAATACATAATTATTCATCCAACCTCAAATATTTCATATAGCAATAATGGTCTGGCTAATTGATAATTAAGCCTCAATACCAAAAGGACAATAATAGTAGTATTATAGAGAGTAGGCTACACTCACCACATGAAAGGCTTTACTCACCGACATTGGGTAGGCTTGCCTTATCAAGGAATACTGCGCCAGAATTATTATTATTACCATTATTATTTGTCTGTCAATATATCTAATACGATAATTAAAGAGCAACATCGCCAAAGAGCTTGATATATATATATGTGTGTGTGTAATTGTAGATAGCTATAGATAGATAGAGCGAGAATCATTTGTCTTCATTTCGTATTTAATAATAGCCATTAAAGAACCACACAATGCTTTATCTTCTTCTGTTCATGTGTATGTATGCTGAGAAGTGTTAGCTGTCTTAATGTGTATATATTTGTAAATTAAATTATACCAGTAGTAATAATTGTCATCATTTATTTAGCTAATGTTGAACAGTTCCTCATTCTCACTATAGATATCCAAGTGTGTATATATACTAATGTCTTTCTTTCTTTCCTTCTTCTATTGCAAGTTTATCAGGGAGTGCCAAGGCTATATACAGTTGCGATTCGTATGTACCAAGTTCGTTTATATTATATGTGTGTGTGTATGTATATATGTGTGTATGTGTAACACAGCTGCCATTTCCTCAAGAGGATAAGGCCAATAAAATATTTTCCTAATGCGTCTGGGTCTATTATAATTATTTATAAAGCAAGACATTCAAGATATTTTATACCGAGATTTCGGAATTGTTTTTCTTTCTTTCTTCCTCTTCCTCTTCTTCTACTTCTTCCTCGTTATATATATATATATATTGTCAATAGAGAGCGTTTTTTTATTAATAATCACTTATATGTATATATAGACAAGACCTCAAAGCATATAAAGAATAGGATGCGGCTTAATAAAATATCTCAATGCTGCAAATACAGCTTCTAGTAAATATACATAAATAGTTGCTGGATTTCTTAATTAAATAATGAAATGGTAGTGCTGCGAGTGAATAGTAGAATAAGATATAAAGTTATCCAGATTGAAATGCAAGATATACTTTTAACTTATTGATTCAATAAGACTAATATTTATATATATCATCTTTGGCAAAAAAAAACAAGATCATCCATTTCTTTTGCTTCATCGTAGCACGGGTCAGAAAAAAGGAATCGTTGGATAACCAGTGCAAGGGTTGGCAGGGGGGCAGGTTGTTTCAAAGTACTACCGGTAGATATAACAGAAGTTTCAATTTTTAAGGCACTTTCACAAGCAAAGTTCTTAAGAGAGATCAAATGTGTGAGGATTCTGGGGAGAAGGGTAATCTGATCCAAATTTCCAAAGAGTTTCAACTTGGCAACACTGATCATTCTATAAACCTTGGGTGAAACGAGATCCATGACATAGGTGTGCAAATTGTTGCCTTCACGGTGGATGCCACACACCTTTGGTTCAACAACACCGCTTGAAATCAGGTTGTTCATAGTAAATTTCGTTTGCTTAGCAAGCTTTACCAAGTCAGATTCCACATACGAATTTTGATCGACATGTTTGAATTCGGAAATCGATATAATATGCTTCACGCTACCGGAAAGGTTGTAAACCAAAAAGTCTGGTTTGTATGCTTTGGAATCACTGCTCATCAATTGACTATTAGCCCATTTCATGCTCAACAAGGGATCAGACCCAAATACAGTGACCAACAACGGCGAAAGATAATTATGTACATAGCTGTCTTCGATCGAGCAACCCGGTGGGCCATTAATAAATATGGGGAGAATATATATCAGGACTTGAGCTGTGTGGATATCCAATATATCGTCTGATTCGCAGCCATCACTAAGCATTTTTCCCGATAATTTTAAAGATGAAAGCCCGTCTGACGGAGGAGATGCTTCAATATCCATGCACCAGTCGTGGCATTGAATACCTCTTGGGGGAGTATATGCTCCAAGTGATAAAGACGGCTAAATTGTATTGTGGATTGCGAGGGTGAAGTATTTATTGGCAGAAAAGACAACGTTCTTCTCAAAGAGGTACATGTTATTTAAAACAAGAAGGCGAATATCAGAGAGTTGGGCTGGATTCGTCTGATCAATCATTTGCATTGTTACATTTTTTAGATTGGAACACAAATCTGAAATATAATGGCTGTTTAGCATCTATTTTGTGCCGTTGGCTGGATCTTCCTTCAATTTGGTAGAGTCTTCCCGAGAGTAAAGGATGTAATCATTGGTGTGTCTGGGATGGTGATCGATGGATAATTCAGAGGAAATTCTTGTTTCATATTCGTCACTGTCATATTTCCCATTCATCATTTAATTGTGATTGTGGTAGTTGTGCTTGAGTAGGGGCCAATAGCCCGGTTCCAATAGCATTGACTGTGGAAAAGCCTTTAGCTGAAATATTAAACGTGATTTTGGAGGGACTTTCTTTATTTGTGCCTATTAAACGGTCTATCTCTGTTTTTACGTCTTCTGGTATATTGCCTGTGTTTTTTGGGGTTTTCATCATGTTTAAATATGCGTTTTTCATTTTGTTTGCGTTTGGCTTTATTGGCTTATTCTTAATAAATGCAGCCTCAAATTCAGGATAGGACCATTCGCTAACAGGATGCTCTGAAAAATATTTTTTGACAGGATCATTCTTTTGATTGTCCAATTTAAAGTATTCCATGTTAAAGACAGTAAGCTACCCCGAATTCTGCTAACGAGCTTTTTTTTTTTCATCGATAGTAGGCAAACAGGCGATAAAGTGACACCTTTTGGATCTGACTATCAGCAATGAGGGTAATAACCCCGCAAATGGCGGTGTTCTTGCCAAGGGAAGTGGAAGCCAATTTGGATATCGCAAGCAATGGGTGGCACGGTCCATAGTGGTGCCTGTTGTCATCTTCCAGGAATTATACCAAGTGTCGTTTCGAGTAATGTTGGCACAAAATCTCACTGAGGTTGCCGTACGATGGAACTGGAGAAGTGACAACAAAAGGCTGCTTTCAAGGGAACGTCAATTGGGCTAAATGCGTGAATGAATCACATTAGTCTCCCCCTCATCTGTGGGGGAGTTAGTATCTTTATGAATAAACAATATTATGTTTGTTTTCGTATTTTATTTTTGTAAAAGACGATTTTATTTTCTTCTACTTAGTCACGCATCATAATGATTGGCGATTCTGGAGATGTCTCTGTTCAGTAGTAAATGAAGCCATGTAGAAAGGAATTTATATTTTTTAGGGGGAAATATACTACATTATGGATTACGCAATGAGGTAGTAGGGTGTAAATCACATGATCTAAATCTTCATTCTTTCCAATATGATAAAAAAGAAGAGACGAGTCGTGAGCAAAGCATGATTATTACAATTTATTTAATTGGATAAAATAGTGGCAACATTCTTAATTTTCTCTTCGACCCACGCACACTCAAGTATAGAGCTTGATTTTCGCATGTAAAAATATTTTTGTAAGATGTCCCTGATACCGGGATTGATTTGATATAGCTCTACGTCTCTCTTTCTCTATTATTCAATGCATATATATGCATCTAGCATAATCTTTATCTTTCGAACTTTAAAATGATAGGAATACTAAAAGATGCCTACTGGGAGAACATTCATTGTTGGACAGTTGAATTGCACGGACTGACAGACACATATATGTAATTAGCTGACAAGTTGACAAGTTTATTTTGAAAAAGAAAACAGGAGGCAACAATCAACAATCAACACCATTAGGAGTTTAGTTCCTGGATTTTGGTTTACTATATATATATTGATGAGAAGAAAATAACAATAGACAAATGATTATTATTATATTTGTAACTTTTTAACTTGTGGCATGTTTCTTGAATAGAATATCGCCTTCCACACACCAGAACAAAAGAATATTATCAGTTCAATTTGTTCAATTAAGCATCACTAGACAAATTATCAAAGGTATGTAAGCAAGCTCAGTGACATTAAATATACTTCATTTTAGGAAAAGGAGGGAAGGGAAAAATAAAGGCGTGAGGATGAAGATCAGTGCTAGTGAATCTGTAAATCTTACAGAAAATAAATGTCTGTGCGGATATTGAGAATTGTAATGACCCAAGAAAAAAATACCCCTTTCCTTTCTCAGTTGTAAAATAATAGAAAGAAAGAAAAAGGCAGTTCATACGGAGAATATTGTGTGTCATATCAGATCCTAAGCTTGGTCCTGAAATATATATGTAATATCACATAAGGACCAGAAGGGAGGAGTATGTACAGGAGAACACTAAACCCTGAGCAGGAGAAAAACAGAAATATATCTATATATCTACAGTATGGAATGTTTATTAGAGCTGAAAGAATAAACTTTATAGCAAAGATATACAGCAATAGTCATCATGTTCAAAAAACTACATAGCTCACACAAATTATCATCATCATTATTTGAAACAAATAAAATATTAGTAATTATATACAGTAGATTTGCTGTGTTCAGTGTATTTCAGCCAGTCAAATATATATATACAAAAAATAGAAGAAAGTGCACAGGCCGCTACTTTTTTTTTCGCTTAACTAACCATACTACAAGTCCTTGTTTTGAACATTTCATAGCGCACTTCTGGGTCTATATCATGTAAAACATAAGCTTTAGAATAGGTAAATCGAATCTTGCTCCCGAGAAGTATTCAAAACGACTTGACTTTGAGTGTGTGCACAATATATCTCGACTGTAATCGAGAGAATGGGATCTAAGCACACTAGAAAAGAAGTGTATATGTATGTGTTTAATATTTTTGTAGACATTAAGAATCTATACAAATATTCTTGAGCCAAAACGGCATTAAATTTCTCCCCCCCCCCCCCCATCTGATGTGATTCTTATTTTTTCTTTAACCAGTGTGCTGTCGTACTAGATTTGTTTTTTTTTTTTAAATGTTTTGGCGCTTAGAACCTTATTTGCTTTTGACGTACAAAGTTGTATGTTATGTTCTTATAATACAAAATATACAATATAATGCAGTACACACATGCATACATTAATCCTACAGTCTCTCAAAGCCGTAAAGCCTAAGCAAGATATACAAGCAGACTAAAAATACATAGATTATTTTGATTTTCTTGGGTGTTTTTAAATCCTCTTTGTACAAAGCTAGACTCTTATACCCAGTTATAATAATATTAGCAGCAGCCAGCCTGAATACAAGTATGGACACAATAAATATGAGCTGTGTTTAGTAAATAAGATTCTTGGATGAGCAGCTTGAGTATAAAGTTACAGTACGCCTGTTTGTGACTGATGTAAATACACATGAGAAAGAAAGAAATATTGATTACATTCTATTAAACAATTCAATGGATATGTAATCTGTGGGACAGCAGTACAACCAAGTACAAGTAAAGTTAAATACGCCCATGCCCCCCTCCCTCCCCAATTTCTTCCTTTCTTCCTTTCTTTTTATTTTTATTTGCTTTCCTATCCAACTTGACTCAACAATCATGTCTTATTCTAGCTCACGATTTGACCCTTCAGATTACCCTTATATAATAGGCATTGGTAACAAGCGTGTCTTATCAAACCCGCCTTTCGTCTATTCCAAAATGACCGCACTCTAACCAAAACTTAATTGTTTGCTTTAGATTTTGGTACGACTTATTCTGGGTGCTCATATTTCTACACAGAGGACAGTACAGGCGAAATATTAGAGATTACAGAATGGTAAATATATATATGCGTGCGTGTGTATGTGTTTAGTCTAGAGTAGCCAAAGAGTAATCATTCAAAAATGAAAATGAAAAACACGTTCTCATTGATATTTTACTTTATTTTATTTTACTTTACTTTACTTTCCTCAAGGCCTAAACAGCGTGGTGCTATTTACCCAAAAGTACCAACCGCGTCTCTTTACGAAGCAAATGGAAAACGGATGATTGCATGGGGAAATGATGCCATATTCAAAGCGCAACGCCCAAACAACAAGGATGTTCTGGTCGAAAGATTCAAACTGACTCTTGATCCAAATATAGCTAGTAAAGCTACACTTCCAAATGGATTGACGTCGCTTGAAGGTTCGTATAAAATTTGGGTTGTGGGTGGTAGTTTATCTTTGAGAAATAAAGAAAGTGATGATGCGTTATATATATATGTAACTTGCTGTCAATTAACCAATCAACCTACTTACCTTTATTTTTAAATTATGATATATATATATATATATATATATGTGATTAGTGATTACTGATTATCTCACTGCATTCCACGCTTATGTTCTTGAATACCTGGACCGAGTTCTGGGACACGTGTATCAACACTCGAAATCCAGATACTGCCTCACTGTTCCAGCCATGTGGGATGACCAAGCCAAAGCTACAATGCGAGAGGCGGCCATCTTGGCTGGAATTGTGTCCCGCGCTGATAACCCTGACCGGCTTGTCTTGACCAGCGAACCTGAAGCCGCGTCTCTGTTCTGTGAAAAGAAGTGCGACCAGTTTGAGCTTGAAGAAGGAAAACGGTTTATGATTTGCGATGCCGGAGGTGGAACGGTCGACTTGATCGTGTTTGGGATCGATGACAACAATGGAAAGAAGACTCTGCGTGAGATTACCAAGGGATCTGGAGCGTCTTGTGGATCCACTTTTCTGGATGCGCGTATGCGGAGAATCTTTAAAACCCGATTTGGAGAGTATTATCAAGATAACAAGCAGGCAATCAATCACATAATGAAGCAGTTTGTAACAGTGATAAAGGTAATTATATAAAAGAGAAAGTGTATATCTATTATCACTCTACTGTTGTGTAGATAGGTTTTTCTGCTACTAAATTTCCTCCTATCTCTGCTGTAGCCTCAATTTGAAAATGAAGATGACGAGTTTTTCTCTATGCCGATGTCACTAAAATTAAGTGAGGATGAGTTGTCTGAAATCGGGATAGAGGATGGAAAACTTCAAATATCGGTTGATGACCTTAGAGAAGAGGTGTTTGAACCTGTCGTTAAGCAGGTACTTGACCTGATTTCTGATCAAGTCAATCAAGCAAGAAAGAAATTGGACGCAGTGTTTCTTGTCGGAGGCTTTGGACAGTCTAAATACCTTCAGGAGCGTGTAAAGGAAACATTCGAGAGTAAGATTGGACTCATTGCGATGCCTGCGCGTGGTGAGCTTGCCGTTGTGAGAGGAGCAGTCATATTTGGATTGAGTCCTGGACGAGTGTCACATAGAGTTGCACGCCGAACCTATGGATTAGCTATGGATAGCCCATTTGACTATATCCAAGATCCAGCAGAGTACAAGTATATCGCTGCCGACGGTTCAGTAATGTGTAAAGGCCGATATATAGTATATGTGAACAAAGGCGAAACGATTGAAGCGGAAGAATGTGTTACACATAAGGCGTTCGCTTTCTACCCACAAAATATATCTGCTGGTATGTCGTGTGTGTGTGTGTGTTTTTTTTTTTTTAAAAAAAAAGCAATGATTCACAGTACTTACAATTTGTTATAGCCCTCTATGTATATGATGGTAATGAAGTACCTCCACGCTACACAACACACTATCGTGTTCGGAAGGTTTCGAATTTCACAATCAAAATGCCCTTTATTCCAAATGCTTACACCAATCAAAAGATTGGTGCTACATTGAACATGTACTTTGGCAATACTGAGATACTTGTAGAAATCAAAATACACGACAAAGTCTTTAGGAGTGCCTCTGAATACGCAGCACATGAACTCGAGAAGATCTCTGTACCGATAGACAGAGAAGAAGAAAGTGAAAATGATGATGATGATAAACCAGAATACTCTTTCATATAAATTCACATAAGACATACCACATCTATGAGTATCTTTTGCGCGACATAAGATCAACAAAAATCTAATATTTTATGGATTTCTGGCACCCTCCCTTCTACTTCACATATGTACTTTATTCTTATTTTTTTATTTAATAAAAAACTACCAAGGTGTAACATGCTAGTTGTAAACGACTTTTAGTTGAGTGCGTATATCTTAGTGTACATGACATTACACGGAATATCAGTAAAGTAGCCTGACGGAGACATTCATTCGTTCTGTGTGTATAACACCCTCTACATAAAAAAAACTAGCTGCCTTTACTTACAGCCCTCACAACAATTCGAATTTTTTTAAAAAAAAAAAAGCCACAAAAATCGTGACGCTTGAAATAAAATAAAAAAAAGGATCAACACACAAATCGATGTGCACACAATCATTTTAAGACCATAGTGAAAGATAATAATATTTTAGAGCCGATTTTATTTTTATTTTCATTTTAATTTGATTTTAATAATAAAATATTATTTAAATATTTGTATAATAAAATAGCATTAATCAGAAAGCCACAAAGTAGCAAGGAGACTGTGTAATCAGATGACGATTCATTCTAACTCCCAATATTTCATCATATGGAAAATTATATCTTTGTTGAGGTGCTTAAAAGCAACCTCGAACAGATCATTTTCCTACTAATGGTAAGGAAACAAAAAGAATGCAGGGAAATCAACCCTTTTTATAGTTTTATTTTTCCTATGAAAAGTGGAGGCTTGGTTGACGGAGATGTTAATTCTTTTTTCTCTGTCACAAAAATTTATTGGACTGTAACTTGACTGCTACTCGAGTTCCTTACTGTACTGTATTGTACTGTACTGTACTGTACTGTACTATACTATAGTGTAGTGTAGTGTAGTGTATTTGGTATTTCTTTAGTTTGTTCAAATCGTTTGCTCGAGTAACAAAGCTGACCTGTTAATTATTGTGGGTTGTATTTGATATGAAACAATACAAAAATGATGATAGTGATTCTTGGAATTTAATATAAACAACAAATATATGTACAACATCGTTTCTTGGAAATGAGGTCGTACACTCGATCATTTCTCTTTATATACTCATACACATAAAAAGAAAAGGCGGAAATTGTTCATTTAATGATTTTATAATGGGTGAGGTTCATAGGCTTCTTATTTAAGCAAAAATAATGATAGAAACCCTCCCTTTGAAAAGGTTGTTTTAAATAAATCTTTTTTTTTGGTTTTTATAATTTTCAATTATTCTCGCAGTCTAAGTTTAATTGGATTAATGAGTGAATAAGGAAGATATGCTATTTTTGCTACAAGGTACTTCTAACTAAATTTCTCAGTATAGACTGTCTATAAATGTGGGGGATAATAGAAAGTATACTACTTTGGGGTTTTTTTTCACTTTATTTCTTTGGTGCACAAAGCTGTGTCAAGAATTAAGCAAACAAATAAATAAAAGAATATCGTCAGGACAAATCCCAATACGATCTTGGTCCGTATAAGATCAAATTATTATACACAGATAAAATAGCATCATTCATTTGTTCACATCTTCAAATAGGGTTTTACTTGACAAGGAATAATGCTTATATATAAGAAAGTCTATATGGTACAAGTACAGCCTAGTCTAAAGAGAGAGAGAGATAGGATATTTCCATTAACCAAAAAAAAAGAACTACAGTATTCTGATGGTAAGAAAACTTTATTTCTCTATAGACGCTTCTAAAGAAATCTATTGAAATCTTCTTGGAATTCTAATATCATTCAATGTTTTGACAATATACTTTCAAGATAAACATTACGTACCATTAGACATCATTTATCTCTCGCCTGAAAATGTACCAAGCCGAAATCATGGTTCTTATTTTTCAGAGCAAAATATACGGAACACACATACAAATAGTGAAAGCTTGTAGAAAGTATATTTTGAAAGTATCAGCTGCTAACAAAAAAAGTGCAAAAAAGTGCTGAGGATTATCCAAAAGACACCATTGCAAAAGAAGGCTCAAAGAAGTTTTGCCTTTCCAGGGGGTGGGATATAGTGATGAGCGATTTGTCTTTATTTGAGTATTATCGAAAAATGGTGACATAATAATAAAAGCTTGGGCGCTTTTGCCTTTGTTTTCTTTTAAAGCCCTGTGGACTCTCCTAATAATCAATACAGTTGGAAGAAGTATAAGCACCATATAATTTTACGGAAGAAAAGCTTGTTGGGACTAGAAGCTACCAAGAAAGAAAAAAGTATAAAAAGATCTTCCGGAGATCTCCGGGCCTTTGAGAGAAAACACGACTTGGATTGCCTGCCTGTAAATGGTCATTTGGACCTTTTACAAACTACGTAAAAGAAAAATCGCTCGAATGGAATAATCTCATCAGCTGACCAATTGGGAGGAGATATGATGTGAAGAATACGAAAGTTTTATTGACACAGCTTTTGAAGATTCCAGGATCACATGTATGGCGCGAGTAAACTATGTTTATTAAATCTAACCAATTTTAATTTATTAATTTTTATAGTGTCGACAAAGAGGAAAATCAGCAAAGGTATCCCCTCGACTAGTATGAACACCAGGAAGTACTTTGGTTGGCTTTAAGAGGATGAAAAGAAAGTTAAGATGAAACATAATGAATTTGGCCTTGCTTTTGCCAGTTTTTAGAGTAGGGTTTGTTGTGAATATGGTAAAGATGACCAGACAAAGAAAAAAAAAGGTATATAAGAAATATATGCTATAGAAGCTGTACGACAAATAACCAAGAAAATACAACTCATTAGAAATGATTTGATCCTCCCACTCTTTTGAACTTTCCCCTGTTTGACAAGTGGGAAATCATGCAATATTTTCAATTTGTTCACATCATTTACTATCTTTGTTTTTACATATAGAGAAAACGCTCAGAATGGTCTTGTGCGATGCACCAACCAGATATGTATACCCAAATTAGTCCCACACACAGATACAAAAAAAACGACTTACTTACCAGAAGTAGGTTGGGTCAGCAGTAATAGGGTTAGAATGCTATAGACCAAACAAGATTATTAATGTTAAACACATAAAAGTTTGTTTAACAAATCAATATTGACCTTGAAAAAAGAATATGATATAATTCATCTGAAGCCCTAACCACGAAGGTCTTTATGGGAAAATGATAATATAAATTATATACAATATTGAACAAGGCCCTTTTGGCTAAAGAAACATTTGTGCTGTGTCTGTAACCGTATGGGTTTGTATTATTTTTGAAGAAATACACCGTGTTACTTGCGTTGTATTGCTTACTCAAAAATACATTTTCCCTTTTTCTTTTTTAAGAAATAAAATAAAAATACGTTATGTACATATATGTACATATTAGCCTAAAAGGTTTAACCCCTCATATTTTATGATATACCATCTGATTGATCGATTGATAGACTTTTTATACTTTACTTTACTTTACCTACATACCACTTTAATCTTATCCGTGCTACTAAATTTTCCCTTTCTTACTAAAAACTAAAAGTGCTCCATAGATACAATTCAGCTTCATCAAATAATATATTATTATTCTTAAATTTTTTTTCTAAAAAGAAAAAAAAAAAAAAGAAGCATAGACTGCAGTGTCAAATACTTTCTACATTCAATAAATATAAATTCCGAGTGTGGTAATGATGTATGCTTATGTAACTTGTATATTTATATATATGTGTATATGTTTTCTTTACCTATACGACTGTCCGGTAGGTAATCCCAAATCAGTATAAATACTTGTTTAATTATCACTATTGTCAATCGTATTTTTTCCTATTCTTTCTATTTAATAAAACTGGCTATATAAACCAATCCTATTGTCTTTAAAGTACTGCTGGTTTGTTACAGATATCAAGATTCTAAAATTTTATAAATCCAAATGGGATTCATTGTCATGCGAGGCATTTCATAAAAAGCATCTCACATTTGAGTTGAATGACTAGGCTCATTGGTTCTAAAATCACATTTTTGAGTCTTACTCGGAACATTTAACTTGATAAATAAATGACAAGAGCAGTAATGATAAAAACAAAGACACTAAGTGACATATATATATATATGCAGGCACAGATATTGTTGAACCATGACGTTGTTGTTAACGACTAGCGAGTTGTCATCAGATCTAAATGTAAAGCATTTTACTATTATAGAAAGAAAACATAGAGTATTTAACAAACCTCACTTTTGATACTGTAATACTTGAGAATTAAAGGTCATTCTTCATTCATTCACTCATGTTAACTTCTTGGTCAATAATAAAAAAAAAAAGTCATATCGGAAGACCGGAAGAGATCTCCGGCATAAATCCAGCCAGTCCGAAATTGGCGTTTGATGTCAAATTTGTGACTCGTTTGGTTCATGATACGCTTTATCATTATGCTGCAACTTTTTATTTTATTGGGCGAGTCGCTGTGTTTGTCGTGCGGCTATTAAACAAATTAATATGCAAGTAGAAAGATGCAAAAGACTTGATTATGTACATATATACATGTCCAAGCGATATTTGCTGCCAGCAACCACCAATTGTGCAATAAAATGCTCAACGATCTTATTGGTTTACGCATAATCAAAATGGAGTTCTCTAAAAAAAAAACCAGATACCCTAGTGAAGGTATTTCCTTTCTTCCGCCAGATTGATTTCATATACTGTAATCCAAACACTTTTTTTTTTGAAAGAAGATACCAGGATTACAGGTCCAATAGTTCGGTTGGAGATAAAAAAGATACCACCACTGGCTCATAAAAACGTTTTGCTTCTTTTAGCAGCAGAAGATTGACTAAACCAATAAACGAATACATAAGAACGATTTTTTTTAAAAAAAGGGTACCAAGATGATGATGGTAATTATATAGAGCATAATTAATAATTCTGACCACCCCTTCTTTTTGTTTGATATATATATATAAGATGTATGGTTATCATTTTAGTAGATAGAGGAAAGACCAAAAATGATATATGACAGACTACTGTCTTGAACACAGTGGTCAATTGTTGTAAAGAGACGTGATCAAAAAAGAATGAGAGGGCAAGAAGATTGCTGTAATTTGTAAATATATGATAAAGTATTTATTTATATAAATAGGGTTGGAGGTGGATATTTCAAATATTGGATTTAGCAATGGTCAATGCGACTATTCTAGTTATATATATGTATACATGTATGTATATAAAGGGATAAGACAAATTCATATGAATCAGTCGATAGTATTCCTAAACATTTTGATATACATATTGGCAAGGTGATTAATTTGTTTCTCTATAGAATATAACAAATGGTATTGAAGCAAATTTATAGGTAACAAGTGGACATTGATGTATTCTAGTAAGACCATCATTACTACCAAGTTCTCTTTATTTGTTAGGCACACAAAATAGCCAATAGTTCTGTGATTTGATTTTGCAATATAGCTGATCAATAGATATAGATCATCTTGGTTTATTTATAGTAGGAAACCTAAATCTTTATACAGCCATGAATATGACGATGAGAATAAGAATACGAGGAAGAAGTATAAAGAGGACCTGTTTAATTATGTAAAGTTTTATTGGGTTCGGTACACCAAGACTGGAATAAAATAAGAAGTGTATGTGCAAAGAGGTTTTCATTCTATTTGTGTAATCTAGACTAGACTATATTATATTTATATTATATTATATTATATTATTTTGTGCACAGTATACTATAGTGTTAGTGCAATAGTGTACAAGTAGGTGGGTGTGTTTCAATCTTAATTCCAGATATGGTGCTATAGTCAAGGGCCTGACATAATCAGGGTTATCCTGGGATAATCTTGGGACGACTTCAATTTTGGATTCACAAGCCACAAGGAAAACGCAGGAGAATTTCTAGGTAACCAAAAGATTCCTTTAGGATTTCGGACCATTTTCTTTTTGAACTTGTTTGTTTCTTCTGTTTGTGAATATTTTTTTGTACTTATTTTTGGAGTATTGGGTTTTGTTGTCGGGTCAAGAAACATGCCACATCCAAAGTAAGTAAGAAAATATATATAAAAAATATAAAATACAAAATACAAAAAAAAAGGCTCATGGAATCTTTTCTCTTTTTTTTTTTTTTTTTTAACTGGGAAAGCGGGTAGTGAATCCGTATTATTTTTTTTGAACCTATAGGATGAAGCCAATGAAAACCCTAATAAGAATATTATATGTATATAGATAGAATGATTTGATTGCAATCTTTTTTTTTTTTTTTTTTTTTGTTGAGGAATTCCTAGAACTGTCTTCCTCTCTTATACTTTGGCTGTCTTGATTTTTTTGGCCTCCTTTATTTGTTACAATTGCCTTGTTAAAGACATTTGTATTTATAAATATCTAAATATAATTATTTATGTATTGAAAATAAGAAGAAAAAGTACAAATCATCAGATTTCTGCACTTTTTTCTTTCATAAATAATAAAAATAATAATAAAAAGTACATGTAATTTTAATAAGGAAAATAAGCGATTTTCTTACTTTGCCCGAAATTTGCCATCTCACCAGCCAAATAGAACAAACAGGGTCGCCACCGTTTTATCATCACTATCAGAATTACCCTGAAAATCACTTTCTATTTCCTCGAGTTACATTGACTTTTTACTCATTCATACATTCATTTAATATGCACAGCAATACTCTTATTTATTTATTTTTATATATATATTTATCTGAATAATACAATAGAGTGATCTATGGCTTAGATGGGGATTACGATTAGGGTACATTGTCCGTATGAAAATATAAAACAATGATTCTTTGTTTGATCTCCCTATTGATTTGATTACTTGAATATTAGACATTTTGTACATTTTTGATAAATACAGTAGTGAGATGTTGTATCTATCTCTGGACATGCAAAATATAAAGAATAAAGTAGAACAATATAATCTATTGATTGAATCAGATGGGTAGAAACACTTCATATTTTTGTTGGCGTAAATTTGATAGATAGCCAGATAGCCAAATGCACTGTGTTAAGGGTAATAATAGAGAAGTTTCATAAAATTTTGTAATGAATTCTTTTTTTCTTTCTTTTTTGAACTGAAAAGTATCCTGATTTCACAAGAGGCACACAAAATAACGAGAGAGAAAGAATCTGGAACATTTACAGACTCAACCTCCACATTTGCACGTTTGTACCATTTTTTTTTATTTTTTATTTTTTTCTTTGAATCTTTAACTATTTAAACAGCTCAAAATTTGCATGAATTTTAATTTTTTTTCTCTTTCTTTTCTTCACTTAATTCTTTATCAATTTCCTTTACACATCATATAATTATTTTTTATATAAAATAAAACCCCAAAAACATATAGATAATAAAATAAAAAGGGTAACCAAGGCAACCAAACCAAACCAAGCCAAACCAAGCCAAACCACACCAAACAAAACAAAAACAACTCTAAATCAACAAAAACAACAAAAGATAATGTCTTCTCCAGACGATCACTTCATCATCCCTCAGGTCACTAGTGAAAACACCTTGTTTGAATTCAAAGACAAGAAGCCTTCTAGACAGGCCAGCAACGAAAACATGGATCCCGAATACTTCTTGCACCGTGCCAACCGCTTTGACAGCTACGACGAAGAAAAGGATGCCAACCCAACCCACGCTAGCCATCCCAATGGTTACCAGCCTGTCACTAGTGTCTATCCCACCGGAGATCCCAGAGGTCCCGCCGGTGATTGTCACATGGGAAACTTTGGTGCACTTGGTAAATATATATATATATTTATTTATTATTTTTCTTATGTATTAACTTTTTTTTTATTGTAGCCATCTTGTCTTTTGCCGTTGTTACTTCACTCTTGGCTACCAACAACCTGTTCTTGCCTGACAAGCCAAATAACATTATTTTCCCAACCGCATTAGTGTTTGGTGGTTTTGCTCAAGTTGTTGCTGGGTAATACATATTTAATATATCTCCATCGTTACTATTCATCAATATACTAATACTATTCCTTTCATAGATTCATGTGCTTTTTCCGTGGGAAAACATTCAATGGTACCCTGTTTGTGTCTTATGGTTCTTTCTGGCTGGGTAACGGAATGATGATGCACCCCGGACTCCATACTGCGTATGATGCCTATACTGATAAACACGATCTCGATATTGCCAATGCTTACTATCACTTTGTCTGGGCAATCTACACCATTCTCAATGTCGGCATCTCTATGAAGGTCCGGGGGGGAAACTTCTTGCTTACCTTTAACTTGTTCTTCGTATTCTGTACCCTGTTCCTCGAAGGCTTCTTCTATACTACCGGTCATATCGTCATTCTTCGAATCTCAGGTGTCACAGCCTATCTGGCAGCTATCGGTGCATTCTACTCGGGTGTGGTTGATATTTTGGAAGAACAAGGCGTAGAACTCCCAATAGGTGTCTACAAGAAGAAATAGAAGAGCTATTTTATATATATATAAAAAAAAATCAATTCAGAAAGACAATAGAAGTCCCATATATTATTTATTATCTTGTATAAAATAACACCTCACCAACCCACCTAACAACAACAACAATAATAATAATAATAATAATAATAATGTTAAATATTAAACAATGTTAAATAATGTCAAATAGCAAAATAACCATAGCAACAAATAACAACAACAGCAATAATAATAATAACTATTATCAATTTAGAGTTCACTTTATATTTTATTTGATATCTTTCCTTACTTCCTTCTTTGTCTTGTTTTTTCTTGTATTTTTATATTTTTATATATTTCAAACATTCAAATTAAACTACACCAAAAAAAACTCTCCACTTTTTCCAGCTTTTTTTTTGATTTATTTATTTATTTGGTCCGTGTCACTTATAGTATATATATATAATATATAATATATAATATATATATTATTAATCAATTCAATTCAATTCACTTCAATTCACTTCAATTCAATTCAACAATTTTATTTTTATTTATTTTATTTTTTTAATTGAATTCAATTGAATTCAGCAAGATTCATTCTCATCTTTAAATGTTGGGTCTACTTGTGTTCTGCTTATCCAACTTTGGAGAACATCGTCTAAATCAACAGAATCCTGACTAGATCGACGACGTGTGGGAAAAATAAAACTATCGGCCTCCACTTCACTATCGTCATCTAGGTCATCAAGATCATCAATATCTAGACCATTGTTACTACTATTTTTCTTGCTGCTGTTGGGTGTACTGGTCGCATTTAGATCATTTGCTTCCAAGGGGTTCTCAATCGTTATATTCAAGTCAGATAACCGGCGAATATCAACACCCGAAGGCATCAAATGGAAATTGCGTCGATTTTGTAACTATAAAAAAATATTTATAAATATATAGTTTTCTTGTTGTTGTTATTGTTGTAACATATGTCTTTATCTCCACACGCACATGCACACATAAGCGCGCGCGCGTGTATAAAGATGGGGTTGAAGGAGAGTGAATTATTATTATTATTATTACTATTAGCTTAAAATTATAGCCTTTTGATTTTTATTCCAAGCCCAAAAAAGATATTATATATGTATAAAGAAGGGAATTTGTATTACACTAAATACATGTATTTTAAATATACAGGAAAACTTACTGATTGTAGGTCTTTCTCTAGTCGTTGCTTTAAATCCTCAAAACCATAAAGACATTCATGAATCAGGTCGGCAAAACCTGCGGGTTGTTCAAACGCGGGGTCAAATAGATAAGACGATTAATACACATATAATATTTTTATAATAGCTTTTGAAGTATATCTTTCTTTGTTTTGTGCGACTTTCAAACTTACAAGATTGCCTAAAGAAATCTAAATCTCCTTGATCCGAATCAGAGTCATTTATTTCTCCATCTTGATTGGCACTACCACTGCGAGTATGATGGTCATTATACTTTTGGTTGTCGAAATCTCGGATTCCTTTCCAGCCATCTCCAAGATCAACTCCAGCAGCATCGTCATCTTCTTCTTCTTCTTCCTCCTCGTCTTCTGGCTCAACAGAGAGCAACGATGAAGGCGAGGATGATAAGAGCGTTTTTTGTTGGTGCAAGGCACTCTTTCCATCATCTTTGGTATTGTTAGTGTCGATTACTGATTGGATTCCGCTTTCAAACCCAACCACTCGTTCAAGTGTCTCCTCCACATCATCGTCAATCGTGTCGATAAACCCGTGCACTGGGCCTGGCGAAACCCTCACATCATAGTACACAAAGATCTGGTCCTCAAAATCAACGTAGAACAAACACGGCACATTGTGCCCCGGCGCAACAGCGTACAGCCCGGCCGTAAAAGCACATACTCTGCCCTCAAAAGCAAACTTGACAAGCTGAAACTTTACTGCATTTTTATAGGTTTATAGACTTAGATTGTCAAAGGCGTTGAAAGTAATTATAATCATGATTCTTACCTTTCAAGTCTTTGTCTTTGTCTTTGTCTTTATCGTCGCTTGGATTTTGACCTTGATTTTCTTTTTCTTTTTCGTTTTCAATTCGTTTACTCCAGTCAATAAGGTATGTCACTCCATTCCAGGCACAGGCAACAAACAGCTCGCCTTGAGGTCCATCTCTTTCGTCAGCGCCCTCGCTCCATGAACTATCCGAATCATAGAGACTTGTCGAATCTAGGCTATTTCCCGATAGTCCTTCAGCAGTAGATTCACTAAGCGTATCATCACTATCACTCTCACTTTCGCTACTCTCGTCACCACTATTATGATCATGATTGATGTTGTTTCTGTTGACAAAGTCACTATCATCATCAGCATTATTATTATTATTATTATTATTGTTATCTTCGATTTCCATCTCAATATCAATATCAATATTGTCTTCTGAATTATCGTCAATGATTCCAAATACATCCTCATCATTATCGTTATCGTCATAATCACTAGAATTATTATGGTTAAAGCATGATCTCTATTGTACAATAGACAATGATAATAAAAGAAGTACCTCGTAAATGTAGCAAGTGAATTGTCTTCTCTGCTATTGTTCACATTGCCGTGTTCGGTTGGGTTGGAAGTAACCAGTGATAGTCTAGACGATGTGCTGATGATTGGTGAATTTGAATTGGAAAATTCGGTGCCTCGATTAGTAGATCCTCTTCTTTCTCCATTTGAAGACGAAATCGATCCACCGGCTCCATTAGATATTGCTCCTAATGTTTGATGTTGTGATAGCAATGATGTTGATGTTGTCATAGCAGTGTTGGCTGTCTGGTGGGTACTACCAGACGGCTGACGATGAAGTGGAATGTCTTGATGGTTAATGTTTTCTCTCGTATGATGGCGTTGTTGTTGTTGCTTCTGGCCTGCACTTTCACGAGTCTGTGCAGGACGTAAAGCCTTTTCGGGTCCATAAGCCGCGGCAGACACATCAAGAGTGGCCAGACTAAATAGTTTATGGGTCACCAATAGCTCGCACTGAGAAGATGTTTTGGTACGAAGGTCATAGATAGTAAACTTTCCTATTAAATTAAATCAAATTAGATTAGATTAAATTAAATTAAATTAAATTAAATTATTTTTTTATAAAAAAAATTAAAATAAAATAAAATTTGAAATCTTTACCGTCCATGCCCAGCATGCCCAATTCTGTTCCCAGTCCATCATCTCTAGGATCTCCGTTACTAGAAGACACGGGGAACGAAGACGACGACAAGGACGAGAGTGAAGTAGAGGATGTAGTATTAGGAATCGTAGCACCATGGCTGGGACCGTGATTGGGACCGTGCTTAGGACCATTATTGTTTGGTGTCGAATAAACACGCCGTTTTCCTACCACAATCTCGGTCGCCACTGCATTTTCCTCGTCTCCAACCATGTCGTCACCGTCCACAATTGGCCAGTTCTGAACCACATAGTTGGATCGTCTGATTTCATTCCCTGCCACGTCCCTAATCTTGCCAAGGTCGCTATCGTCCTTACTGACCAAGATGTTCTCAGACTCTACTAGCTCAGCCGGCAGCAGTAACGCCCGGTTGCTTCGCTGCAGCAGGGTTCGGATGGTCTTGGTTGCCTTTTTCAGGTTGAGAAACGGGCTTTGCTGGTTGTTGGTCGTACTGGGTTTTGGAGTAGTTACAGACTTATCTTGCTCTGTTTGATTTTGATTTTGGTCTGCTAACAATAATAATATCTCACTCGTGCTGGCATCTTTCATTTCCGTTGGTTTGGGAACGGGAATGCCGGGAGTACTGGAAATACTGGGATTACCGGGAATACTGGGCGCTGTGGCAGTTGCAGTGGCAGTTGATATCGAAGTGGAGGTGGAAGTAGAAGTGGACGAGGGTGCATTGGGTACATTGGATAAGGTGGGAACACTGGATAAAGTAGGTACAGCTGGTGTAGACAAAGACACGGGTGTAGGTGTGGGTACAGTAGCTGTAGCTGTAGCTGTAGCTGTAGTTGTGGATGTAGTTGATGTTGATGTTGATGTTGATGCAGATACGGATGCGGGTGTGGGTATGGGTGTGGGTGTGGGTGCGTTGTCTTGTAATTGGTTGCTGTTGTTCGCCTGAGAATTACTGTCTGCAGACCTAAAGTGCTTTGGCTTGCCATTGAACGTGTTTGGCGATGATTGCGGTGTAAAGTCACGATTGAACCTGTTGCCTAGCTTATCAATGATCGTGAATGTATTTCCTGGTTGGGCTACCAGCAAGATAGGCTCATCTGGTCGGTCGGGATGATTTGTGGTTGACAAAGAGGTGATCTTTTGTTTTTAAAGTTTAAGTTTATTACAAATTTTATATATATATATATACAAAATAAAAATAAAAATGTTCTTTTTCCTTCTTTATTTCCTTCTTTATATTTCTTTATTTTACATGTGCAAATTGTCATGGCAACAGAAATAATATGTTTTGTGTGATGTGGCTATCTTTCAACAAATCAACTAATCTATCAAATCTATCAAATCTATCAAATATATAGTCTATAGCTATTTTAATAGAATTATATATTTTTTCTTTTGACTTACTTGTCCATCGAATATCCACATGTCTTTGTCTTTGAGTATGCCTCGTTCTTGATCTGTCTTGAAAGTCGAGCTTTTCAATGGTTGCTTGGCTAGTTCGGGGTCCTTTGGGTTACCCTTGTTCGTATTATTATCTTGCGCTTCTTCCTCTTCCTCTTTTAGAACAGGCCGACCGGCCTTGGACCACCCCATTCCTTTGATCAGCACACTTTGCTTGGAGTCCTTGGCATCCAAAGGTTTTGGTTTCGGTCTCGGTTTGTTTTTTTCTTTTGATCCAGATAATACCGATAATGATGATTGAAAAGTAGAACTAACTGTATGAGATGATTGTTGCTGTTGAGGTTGAGGTTGAGATAGGCTGACATTAATAGTACCATGGTTGTTGTTGTTATTTGAAGATCCTGCTGAAGTAGAGGCCGATCCTTGGGCAGATGGTGTTACATTTCTGTGAGACATTGAAGGGTCAAACGGCGGATATGGTTTCTCGGGATCCACGAGCTGGAAAGAGTGTAGGATTCGGTCTGTGCGTGCGAGAATAAGCTCGTTCAATGAATCGCCATCTTATTTCAAACCAACAAAAAATATAAAATCAGTATAGGTGTGTGTACACATTCAAAATTCTACACATTTACACATGTACACATGCAATTTATAGATATAAATGTATATTGAATGCATGTTTTATATATATTATATTTACCTATATCAGCAATAAGTATCTTGTTTACATTGACAGGTACTTTCATTGTCAGCGTTGGTTTTTGAAGATTGTTGATCTGAGTATGACCAAGTTTTGTTGAATAATCTCCAATGTTGCGCTGTTGTCCATTGGCACCACCGGTACCCGCACCTGCACCTGCACCTGCACCAACACCAACATTAGTTCCAGCGCCAGTTCCAGAAGGGGCAGAAGTAGCAGGATTAGATCCAGGAGCAGGAGCAGGAGCAGGAGCAGGAGCAGTAGTGGAGGAAAAAGAAAAATTATCTTCAACTGTAGGTAAATAATTAGAAGTCAAAGGTACCTCCTATTAAGGTGGGGTGGACTGAAAATCACAAAAAATCATTATCACCATTATTGTTGTTACCAGTGCTATTATTGCTGTTGGCCGTCCCTCCCATCATACGACGGAATGCTTGAATACTTGCAGTATCAGATGCTCGACGTCCGTGTCTTAGGTATTCATCAACAGACATTTGGTGTTGAGCATAATTTCCTGCAGACCCTTGTTGTTGTTGTTGTTGATGCTGCTGCTGATATTGGTGGCTGTGTTGAAGGTTTGTGCTATTACTGTTGTTGTTGCTGTTGTTGCTGGTCGGGTCTTGTTTTGTTCTTGAATCTGGGATATCAAATATGTGTGCAAGACCTTCGGCATTGATACAGACAATTGAATTCTGATTTTTTTATATAAAGTAAGATACAATAAAATAATGTACTATAAATCATTACACTTCTTCTTCTTCTTATTCTTATTCTTCTTGCTACAGCTATGTATTTATATTACCTTTACACAAATACACACACCATTATTATTATTATTAGTATTAGTATTGTTAGTATTATTCCTTATTGATTAAATCTGACTTTATTCAAACCTTTCCACAATTTCTCACGTCACCAATAGCAATGCAAGTAATCTATAATACAAAAAAATATTAATGCATAAATATCAGCCTTTATGCTTCTTTACATCCGCCTATATATACAATATACATTATATAATACTGAATTATCATATTTACCGTTCCAAGATTCCGACAGACATAAATGGGTAATCCAACTTCGCATTCTCCTTTAAAAATAGCTAAATCTCCATTCAAATTACCAATGACAAACTCATTATCCTAGAATTTATTATTATCATTTTGGGGTTTAAATATATCAAGAATATTAATTATGCGTAGTATACAACATACATGCATGCATGCATATATATAAATTTTTAGCTTTAATACTGATAGTAATGTTTATGCATATACATAATTATATGTACAATTCATTTGCAAATCAAGTCATTCACATGTACGTACACCATCATTGTCTACGTCTCCTATGACAAGTGCATAGGGATTCATATTTCCTGAAAAGGACCATTTCAGGCGATTCACAAGTGAGATGGTGCGCATTGCTGACAGAGTCTAGCAAGTATAACAATTCCTTTAATATTTTTATTTTATTTTATTTTTCGTAACCAAGAGAGCAAAATAAAAACAAAAAAAGCAAACTGTAGACCATAATCATCTTATACACCGTGACTGTCAAAGATACTCTTGTACACGTTTTGTATGTAGGTATGTAGGTATGTATGTATGTATGTATAGCATGTTATATATACTATAATATATAAAAGATTACGATTTATTGCTGCAGAGGCTTGTAAAGGCATAAATGTAAATATTTTAGTATTATAATGTAATCAATATCTTAACATGATCACAGAAACCAAATCTTTTGCTATGGTAGGTGAACTTAAAAAACAAATGAAGGAATATCTAAAGGGGGGATTCAGTTTACTTTTTTCTTTTCTTTTTTTTTTAATATAAAAGAAAAGTGCTTCCTTCAATTTCTCCCAAATGTGACATTTTGTCTTGTGTGTGTGCTTCTTTGTGCTTCTTTGTACCTCTCTGTACTTCTTTCTCTCTCTCTCTCTCTCTCTCTCTCTCTTACTGTGTATAACGTGTAGGATATTTAATATTTCAAGTTTATTTATTCTTTTTGTGTGTCCTGTATCTTACAGATGTATCAATGTAACTTTTTTTTTGGTTGTTGGTATTTCTCCATCGTGTGAAACATCGCATAATAGTTTAACGCCGTGTTCTTCTTGGTACCTCATTACCCCAGTTAAAAAAAAATAAAAAGGTTACATAAAAGATACACATACACACATTCACATATTGAGAGAGAATAAAGATCGTTTTTTTTTTTTTACTTACTTAACTTTCAAAGTACGCTCTTTGTTCTCACCACAAATTATGGTTTAACAAGCGCAAATTACCAAAAGTGAAATTATTACTGATCCAATATTTCGTTTTCGTTTGTTTTTTTTTGGAATTTTGAATTTTGGACTTTGGATTTTGGTTGTATTATATATACATATATATTCCTTTAAAGAATAAATCTGATAAGAGACAATATATATAAATGCATAGTAGATATATGTATTTGTAACCATGGCAACATATCAAGAGGTAATTATGGAATCATTCCCCAGGATTTAAGGACTTTGTAATCTTAAATTTTTAAAACTAAGGAATCTTTAGGAATTTTAAAATCAGGATCCCCCCACACACACACACGCACGCAAATAAAATATCAAAGTAAATCATAGTAATAAAAAAGAAACATTAACCCAGTACCTAACAAGGGAGATACATAACCTTTATTAACTTAATTAGTCCGCCTTAATAAGGTTTTTTACTTATTGTTATAATTATTATAATTATTATTATTCTATAAAGAAGAAAAAGAAGAAACAGCAGTAACAGTAGCAATAGAAGTAACAGTAGCAATGGTAGCTTCTTTTTTTTGTTTTAGTCCGGAGGGGCTTTGTCAGTACGACAATGAATAGGAGCCAACCTAATTCTCCGTAGGAATGATTTAAAATAAACAGATATACGATTATGAATCTATACAGATGTATAGGTATAAATATAGCTATAGAGATAGAGATAGGGATACAGATAGAAATAGAAGTAGAGATAGAGTATGTCTGCAGATCAAAAATTTGATAGAACTTTCTCAATAATGATATATTTTGGGGCGTTTGATTTTACTGCTGCTTGTACATGGGAACAGGATTAAATAAGCATTTGTCTACTGTAGTTTGAATGACAGAATTGAAGTATATTTAAGAAGAAGAACAAGAAAGAAGAAAAAAAATACTAATGGTACTGTTAGCACATCGTAGTGTAATATAGTGTAATTATGTGGGGATAGAATATATACATATTAAGGAAAAATAGAGGGAAAAAGACGGAAAAAAAGAAAAGAAACAAGACAGGTCTGAACTTCATTAGCTTAAATGTACTACATCGATTTAAGATATTTTGCTGGTCTTTGAAGAAAGATCAAGTGGAGAAACAAAACCAAAAATTATAAAAAAGACAAAAAGTAATTAAGGATAATGCCCATGATTTGTTCAAAGTGTAACTAGGGTATAGGCCCGCCAAAAAGTCATATCCATCCTTTTTTTTTGCTTATTATATATTGTTTCTTGATATGATTGGTTCTAAAGCACTCTTATCAAGCAAAGATATCGAGTAAAAATTTATCATTACTCTTTTGCCTAGTGCACTTCAGTCCAACGTAGTGACATCTGCTGAAGTGTACGGTAAATAAAGTAGATTTATAATAAAGGGTATTATTATATTCTAAACATGTACAAGTATAATATAGGAGCAAAGCAAGGCAAGAATAGATTTATTACTAATATAATTATAATTATAATTATGGTTATGGTTATGGTTATGATTTTGATTTTGATTATTTTGGGTGCAAGTTTCCTTCTCTCTCTCTCTATTTTTCGTTCATTACTATTGGATTGGATAAATGGGGTGAATTAAGAGATAGATCGATAGATAACTAGATCGATAGATAGCTAAATGGATAGAGGTTCAGAGTTTCCTAAGCTTTATTCTCTCACGCACCCATATCCACAGACCCACACCCATGTCTGCATATACACTCAAAGCGAGAGAGAGAGAAAAAAGACGGTTTATTCTGTTTTGCTTGTATGTTTGTTATACAAGAAAAAAGGCTCTAGAATTGGATAACAATTTTTTTATTATTATTCACTCACTCACTCTTAATAAATTAATACTGCTATATATATATATATATGTGTGTGTGTGTGTATATATATATGTATGTATTTAACTACATTTGACATGTGCAGCAAAACAAGGATTTTACAGACCCTTGGTTGCTAATGTACTTAATAGGAATACATTAATTCAAACAGAAAACAACATCATGTCAACTGCAGAAGAACCAAAATTGCAGAATATTTTATTACGACTATTACTATTAGGTACTTGTGATATTCGTATATGTTAAATGTAGAATTCTCACAGCCAAAAACTATATAAAATGGAAGACCAAGAAGAAGAATCGTGTTTCACCCTTAACCCAATCGTCATTACACCCACTCCGATTTTCACATGCGGTACTCCCACTTACTGAGCCATATAAAAAAAGGGATTTTTGTGCGCATGTAAAAGTGTGAGAATTTGTGCGAGTGTGCGAATTTGTGCGCAAGTTTGTACATGAGATTTTAGGCAAGTGTTTAGGTGACTTTGTGCCATAGTAGATATAGTGGTTGCATTGATATAATAACAAAAGGAAGGAAGAGTAAGAAGAAGTGTTATTTGGTGTTTTGCTTGCAATGGAATACAATACAGTATATTGCCTTATTGAATACTTTCTTTTGCTTTGCTTTGCTTTGTATCATTTTTGTCTTATTTAAGTCTTAGCGACTTTATATTTATTTATCACTGTAGGAAATGGCAAACATTAGAATTCGGCACTTGCATATGTGAGAGATTTTATGCATAGTTGCAGATTTCTGTCCAGTTATTTATCGAAACTGTAAGATTTTTTCTTAAAAAAATACTTTCATATTTTTTCCTACAGTCTGAATGATTAATATCTTTAAAATAGCTGCTCTTTACACCTATCTTTCAATCGATATATTTATCTGGTTAATTACATACTATATTCTCATGTATCAAAATCACATATGATACGCACACATATAAAAGACAACACGATTGACAGACAAGAGTTTTAAACTCTACACATCTTTATCCTTTACTCTTGCAAGTACTCCATTTTATCAGGTACATATTTCTTACTAATTGTGCTCCCAGTCCTCACTTCGGACGTTCGAGCAAGTCGTACACTTTCACTCATATCACCGCACTCAAACAGCAACTGTAAGCTGACATAATCTCCCAAGGTAAATATTACAACTAGTCTCCATTTTTTCTACTACTGGTTTTTTTAAATAGACCCGTACAAATTTACCCAATAAAAGTTTCTTGGAGGACATGGAATTGTTACATTTTGAGCATCGTTTGTTAAAATGGAGATCTTGTTGATGTCCTGAATTTCCAACATATACTTGGTTGTGACACGATATTAGTATACCTGAAAGGCTCACCCATTACATTCAAGTTAGGAGTATTAAAAGGTAAACAGAAGTAGATATTCGGGAGGGTTGTCGTATGAGACAAAGACGGACAAGAATTCAAAGAAGATAAAAAGAATACCCTCTAATATCGCTAGGGTCTACCCGAAATACCAATTGGTAAGCTATTAAATTTGAATAATTTCACTATCTATACTTTTGTACTGTGCTGGAAAAGTTGGAAAAGGTGTATTGCATTAAGTGCAAAAAAAAACCATAGGTGAGGTAAAAGTGGGATTTTACTTTTTGAACTACAATAATAGTAAAGTGGGTTATTTTTTGTCGACAGTGACTCGCATGGTACTTGTAAGACGTAATGTAACTGCTTACAAAAATATGACGAGGAAGAACATTTGAGTTATTTAGTCTCTATTTCCGTGTTTACTAGCTAACACATATTATAATACTTAATGGAGGTATGGTAACAAGGGACAATAAGCTACTCCAAGAGGATACGTTCTCAGGACAAAATATACGCACACCACTAGTTGGGACATGTAAAATAATATTCAATTGGCCAAGTGATTTTAATTATGTAAAGCGGGACACTTTATCATGCTGTGCTAAACTTCCTTTGATATGTCCTCTTCTACCTCTGTCTATGTCTCTCGCTCCTCACGTCTGTACTTTGTTCTCCTCCTTTCTCTACCTTCGCACTCCGGCGAGGCAGTCGCCAATCAGCACCCACCGTCTCAATAGGACGTTCAGTTTCATGTGTACCTTTAGAAAGTGTATATCACAGAACAAAAAAAAACGTTTCTTTTTGGGAGTTTGCATAACTACGGTATTTATACTTTAAATGCTGTTCACCAGTGTACGAGGGAATTGCATCGAGGGAATTGTACTGCGTCATATAAGATCCCGATTGTTATTCAGCATCTGTTTCTTAATTTTTTTACTACAATACCCTATCCACTTTTATTTTTTGCTAATGATTTGTTTCATTTTGGCTATAGAAAATGAGCTTTATAAAATATGGTCGTTTAGTACATCCTTTTTAGTAACTAGAGTCCTTATTTTAGAACTTTGTCAATTCCCTCGATGCAATTCCCTCGATGATTCCTTCGTACACTGGTGAGCAGCAACAATCCCAAAACATAAAAATAAAGAGAAATAAAAAGAAAAAGAAAAATTATTCCTAATGTCATTATTGTCGCGCACCTTTCAACTTGCTACTCATCTTGTACCATCTCAACGTACATTTTCAACCACGTTAGGAATGACTGAAAAAGCAACATTTGCCGCTGGCTGCTTCTGGTACATAGTCTATATATATATAAGCAAATGATAGCGATCATGTACAAGACATGTTAATGAGTGTTATTGAATTAAAGGGGTGTCGAGCACATGTACAACAAGTATTTTAAGAAAGATGGAATCACCACCAAGGTTGGCTACATTGGAGGAAAGGTCGACAACCCCACTTACAAACAGGTAATGATAGAATAATTGATTGCACAAATTCTTTCTAGCCATAAGCACACACACACACACATGCATTTTCATTGATTACTTTCAATTCTTATTATTTAATTGTTTTTAATTGTTTTTCCGCGTTTATATATTTGATATTAATGACAATAATGATAATGCTAATGCTAATAAAGGTATGCTCTGGAGCAACAGACCATGCAGAGGCATTGGAAATCACCTTTGACCCAAAAAGAGTAGAGTATGCCAAACTTGTAGAGTTCTTTTATAATATGCACGGTGAGTAAACAAAATAAGAGGGCATAAGTTTAAATATATATGTGTTAAGATAAGAATAATAGCTAGTGATTATAAATCAAATAACGAGATTTTCTTTTGAAACAGTAAAGATAAACAAGTTAATATTCAGATATTATATATGGATTTTGATATGTATGTGTATGTGTGTGTATGTGTGTGTGTGTATGATTTGGGTAGACCCTACTACTCTCAACGCACAAGGACCCGACAGAGGCACCCAATATCGCTCTGCTATATTTTATCATTCACCAGAACAAAAGGAAATAGCTGAAAAGGTTACAGCGGAAGTTCAGGAGAAGCATTACAAAGGGAAAAAAATTGTTACTGAGATTGTTCCAGCTGGAGTATTTTATGATGCAGAGACATACCATCAGGTAGGTTTACAATAAACTGCTATAATATTTATAAAAAAAACTTCTAATATCAATTACTTATACTTGAATATGTATCTCAATACAAAGCTTTACTTGGAGAAGAACCCGAGTGGTTATGAGGTAAATTTATTTTATTGTAATAAAAATATTGTATATAACTTTTATTTAATAATGAATTATAGTGTCCATCGCACTTTCTCAGATGGTAACCATATTAGTCTTTATTATTAATCATAATAAAAAAAGACATGCGTGCTGACATACATGGAAAGGTTGTTATCGCATTTTAACTAAAATAACACCAGAAATAAATACATATATAAAAACCAAACACACTTTGTTTACGGTGTTTTAGGTGGTACTTTTAGGATTATTTTGGTAAAATCATCAATAATACTACCTCTTTTTTTTTGAAGTCTATCTAGATCTTAATTGACTGAAGTATGCTAGATTTTATTTATATTCTGATGTGCTTATTTCTCAGTAATATTACTGTAATAAGCATGTTGTTTCTAGAATCTGAATCCCAAAAAAAGGCTAATCTGACTTGAAATACTCTTGTATGTGATCGAGTAGTTTCTTTGGGTATCTCTGGGAGCAGATTAAATGCCTTTGTGTTTCATCTTTATATCAAATACAGTATATATTGCTCTCCTCTCCCCTCGAAAACCAAGAAAACACATCTGACTTTATAATTGCGTGTAAAGGAGGTTGTATAATAAATGATATATGTCATGTTAACACGATCTGTAGAGACTGTAATTCACAAATCAAAATAAGACAAGTTAGTGAGGTGTGGAGAGAAACGAAACAATAATGATAGCTTTCGGGGGGGGGGCAAAAGGATGGATATAACTATGGATTAACATATATATTATGATAGGATTTTCTTAAAAAAAAAGGCGAGTGTGTTATATATGAGGGAAAAATAAGATGTAAAATAAAACAAGTGCAGACGAGAGTACGGTGAGACTTTGTTTTATTAGAAGAAGTGAAAGAATCAGAAAGATGCTGTTCTATTGCTATTAGAGAGCTTGTTAACAGAGTCGATTAAGCTTATACTTCGACTTAGGCTTATCGGAGTATATATTTTCTTATACCGACTACAACTTCCATTTTTGATAAGTCTAAGCTCTACTTCGACTTTAGTCGAATAGCGAGAACCTTATCCTACAAATTCATGAAGACATATACAATAATAATTAATTTTCAATACTCCTTACATAAAATCAATTATAAGACTCTTAGCTACAATATACTAAAATATCAGGGTGAAATATCAATTAATTCTCTCTAAAAGTCATTATGTTTGTTATGTAATAAAATAATAACATAACATTCTAAGTCTTGGGTATAAAACTCATAATAAATCAACTTTTTTCTATTTCATACATCAACTTTTTTTACAAATCACAATCTTTATTACTGTCATACATTTATAAATATCTAACCAACTATGGTACCAAATAAATCAAATAGAACTACAAGAAGAAACAGAAAGAACTTGGTTATTCACTAGTATATACCATCACCTCCAAGTATAAAAGATCAAGAAGGTGAGAAATTTGTCCCTACGGTCAGCTTGTTGGGCTCTCTAGGTAGCTTAACATACTACAAAAAAACTAGTACTACTTCAAAAGGATCATACTTAGTTAAAAAGGTTATAGTGTAATGTTTAAAGGTAAAATAAAGTTCAAAAGACATAAAATCGATGTTTAATCTACTTTATATATTATTGATAGTATTGAAATACACAAGGCAACTCTAATACAGTGGTCCCTCGATAATTTCACGCCCCTTTAATTTCACGCTTCGATAATTTCAAGGCTCTGAAGACCCAACTCGAAAAATAGGGCTTAACTTTCACGATTCTCGTTAATTTCACTTTCACGAAATTTTTTGGCCTTGAATCCTTAAAGAAAAAAAATTAGCCAATCAGACGAGAGCAATATAGTTACAGCTTGGTTTAAATTTTTTTAATTCTAGCTTTTCATGATTTTGTAATTGACATCAATGTCAAGTGCGTTAAGTTTTCATGCCAAACACTGGGTTATCAAGTTGTTATCTAGCTTACTTTTTTTAAAATTTTTTTTTTCATTTTTTTTTCAGAAATAAAATAAAACTATATGTGCTATATTTTGATTAAGTTTCATATTAATTGTTTAGTAAAGATTATTCACTTGAAAAATATAAATATAATTCTAATTTGTTTGTTATAAAAGTTTTTATTGTAGATTTTATTATTTCTATCTGTCATTACTATTTATTGTTATTTGCAATTGTTACTATTTACAAACATATTACGAAATCAAGCTTTGACTGTACTTGGCTGCTAACTTTTTTTTCTATTTTTAAATGAAGAAAAATATATTTCTTATAGAAAATTGTTTTTATTTTATTTGAAAAAGAATAAATTTTAAAAAGACTTAAAGAAGCTGGTTACTTTAGTTTGCTTTGAGTTCGCGGTTTTCTGGAACTTGTTTCTAAGGCCTTCAACCTTACTGACGAAGTCTCTGTCAATATCCTCGTCTTCCAAGATATCCAAAAGCGTGCAAACACACTCAAACTTTTCCGAAGCAGAATAAGTTCTCTTGAAAGGAACTGCTGATTCCACTTCAGCAATTTCTTCATTGCTGTTGTTGTTGGCTGCATTGTCGTCTGCGTCATACTCTTTCATGACAATGTCAGCGATCTCATTCTCATTGATCACTCTATGAGTGCATTGTCTCTCATAGAGTGGATCTGATTCGCTGGTCGGACAATCTTCAAGAGACAGAAGATCTGATCCAGCAATCTTGTCTAGGGTTTCTTCCAAGCCCTCGACCAGAACCTTTTCAGCCAGACTTTGCTGAATCATAGCCTGGTTTACATCTATAAATTATATTTAGAATATTAAGAAAGTGGAATTGAAAGATTATAGTACTATTATAACCAATAAATTGTTTTACTAATACCTTCACTATCTTTGTCTTCAATGAAGTGAAAGATTGTTGCATTCCAGCAGTTCTCAATAGTCTTTGCTGAGACAGATTCCCAAGCCTCTCTTATCCATTTCATGGCCCACAATTGATCAATTTCAAAGATTTTATCAATGGCCCCAATCTTATTTTGTTGGTCATTTTGAATCATGCCAATATACTGATATGCCTTGGCATACTGTTTACGCTTGAAATAAGCCTTAAAAGCCCAAATGATACCACCATCCAATGGCTGAAGATGGGACGTGGTGTTTGGAGGCAGAAAAAGAAGCTCAACATTTGTAGGCGCATAATCTACTATATGGCCAGAGAAATTATCAAGGATCAAAAGCACTTTGCAGTTTTGCGCTTTCATTGAACGATCAAAGCGATGGAGGAAAACATGGAAGATTGATCGTGTCATCCAGTCATTACTGTTGTAATGATACATAGAAAATCCATGATCTACTGCCTCTTGTTTTTTGTTGTTTTTGTTAAAACAGTTTGGTCTTCTTGCATGACCAATCATCAATATGTCAGACCACTTGTCTGTTCCATCGGCATTGCACAAAAGGCCTACTGTAAGCCGCTTCTTATTTTCCTTCCAACCAGAAAATTTCTGGCAGGAAATCGTTGTTCTTGGTGGGGCGGCATAGAAAAGTACTGTTTCATCAAAGTTATAGATGTCACAAGCACTATAAGCCTCTATCTTCTCTTTGATAGCAGCCTTGTCAATCTGAAGCGACTCTATGTCTGTTGAACCAGCCTCACCATGAATTCGATTCATCTTGATATAATGACGCTTTCCAAACTTCTCCATCCAGCCTTGAGAAGCATTAAAATCTTTAACGCCTATTCTTTCAGCAAAAATAGTAGCTTTAGTCTTAATCAATTCCCAAGTGATGGGAATCTGATTATTTTCAGCAATGTTGATCCAAAGAATCACTGCTTCTTTGATTTGCTATAGTTATGTGACAATATAATAAGATTAATTTTATTTTTTATATAGAGCAAAAATGCATAATGTTGAGATATATTACATACAGGCCATTTTCCCTTTCTAACACGCTTTCTGTTCTTTACGTTGGCTTGCATTATCAAGCCCTGGTCTCCTCTCTTCAAAATCTTCGAGATTGTAGAAGCATCAGGAGCTTTCTGAAGGCCAAAGGTTTTCTTTGCCCAGTCAGCCAATTGAGGGTTACTCATAGACAGCTTTTTCTTTTTCATATCGCAAATCTCAAGATGATTTGCAATATTAAGCAAAACGTTTTTTTTGGTCATATTTATTGTTTAGTTCTGGATTTGATAGATTTCATTAAAGTATCAAAAAAATTGAAAATGATATTAGATAAGCATTATATAATAAGCTAAAAGCATACCGAGAAGCTGTTATTATTTGATTGAATAAGAATTTGAAACAATAATTAGTTACGAGACAGAGGGGGTAGAAAACAGTAATGCAGTCAGGGGTTATATTTAACTAGAATGAATTTAAACAGAGGATTGAATCATATCGAATCATTACTTGATATATTTTTTTTCTATTAAAGAATAATGTAAACTCCGCCCATAGTTGGCGGAAAATATATACTCCGAACTCGTTAATTTCACTCTTCGATAATTTCAAGGCATCTGGCCTTCCCTAGGCCTTGAAATTATCGAGGGACTACTGTAAAAGTAGCCTCTTTATTGTAGATATAATTCATAAATACACTCAAAAAGAGCACGGAAAAGCTTAATAATAACAGAGAACACTTATACTTCTTTATAAATCTTCTGACATTAATCTGACAAATTAATGTATATTTTCACTATAAATGTCTAATAATATCCAAATAATTTATGAAAAAAGTGGACAAATAATTGCCACAATCATAGCCTAGTCCTAAGTTGATGAAATAATTCCAGCAGCAAAAATAAATGACTGCTAATTTTGGCAGGAAGAAGTTTGACTCTATTAATAAGCTATCTATTAGTATTGTGCATTTATATAGACATTGTATTTAGCTTGGTAATGATATGATGATATCATATAATGTCTGTTTCTCTACTATTATATTCTATGATTTAGTTCTTATGTTTTTAGTGTTATCAACTAGAGCCTTAGTATTTGTCTTAGTATGTTCTTTACATAATTTTCTTGTATAAGGGAAGGTATATCTTTTAGTATTGTTACTAGTTGTCAGTAACTCAATGTACGTATTTATTGAGTGTCTGTACTTTTAATTTAAATCTACGGTTATGTTGGATACAACAGAGTGGAACAATTGTTCCATATTAGAATATATTAAATCAAGTAGTCATTATATGTATACAAATTTCAAAGCTTAGGATTAATGAAAAGCATATGTCACTTGGAGACTATTCTGACTATAGAGACAACTGAGTACTATCCAGCAGGTTGTAGAAAGAAGGATAAATCATATAATCAGATGTGTTGTAAATGAGTATTGACTACTGCTGTAATTGAGAATAAGTCTGAAGGAAATAATATAAGGCCTCAGCTATTCCAGTCAAAGGTGTCTACCGATTACTTTATTATTTAACACACAGGTTTAGCATGCATGATAGTGATTATATTTCATATGATGATATCACCATAATATGGGATACATCAGTGGATTATTATAAGCATAATTATAACTCATAAACACATTTACTTTTGATGTTAATACTTCATTGGGACTATACACATTTATATAATTAATCATACATTAATTATCTCAAGATCATGTTGCTCTGATTAAGGCTCAGATAGGATCGATTACCTGACCCCAGTCATATAATTTTCCCAATCCAAAATAATATAAATAGCAGTAGTAGTTCAGTGTAGGAACCTGGTCAAACTTTGATATAAAATCCTTTCTCAATAAACAAAACCTACACAAGTTCTCACGAATCTTCGTTCCTAATCTCAAATCTTCAATTCTTCCTCTTAAAAACTTCTTCAACTTCAATCACCACAACAAAGTATGATTTATGACTTGATGTCATAATTGTAACACCGACACTAGTTAAGCAGTAAATATACTCTAATAACCAAATATAGTAAAGGAAGAAAGTCTTAAGAAACTGTTGTGGTGGTTGAAGTTGAAGAAGTTTTTAAGAGGAAGAATAGAAGATTTGAAATTAGGAACGAAGATTCATGAGAACTTGTGTAGGTTTTGTTTATTGAGAAAGATTTTGTATCAAAGTTTGACCAGGTTCCTACACTGAACTACTACTCCTATTTATATTGTTTTGGATTGGGAAAATTATATGACTGGGGTCAGGTAATCGATCCTATCTGAGCCTTAATCAGAGCAACGTGATCTTGGGATAATTAATGTATGATTAATTATATAAATGTGTGTAGTCCCAATGAAGTATTAACATCAAAAGTAAATGTGTTTATGAGTTATAATTATGCTTATAATAATCCACTGATGTATCCCATATTATGGTGATATCATCATATGAAATATAATCACTATCATGCATGCTAAACCTGTGTGTTAAATAATAAAGTAATCGGTAGACACCTTTGACTGGAATAGCTGAGGCCTTATATTATTTCCTTCAGACTTATTCTCAATTACAGCAGTAGTCAATACTCATTTACAACAGAAACTAAGATGTAATAACAAGAGCAGATTGTGTTTTCTTATAAAAAGAGATACTTTTTATTGATGAATAAAGACAACTTATATATAGTCTCAAAGTATTTCTATATATTTCTATTATTAAATTTATTATTTTTCTATTGTTTCGTACCTGAAATACCACAACTACTACTATTTATATTGTTTTGGATTGGGAAAATTATATAACTGTGATCAGATAATCGATCCTATCTGAGTCTTAATCAGAGCAACATGATCTTGGAATAATTAATATATGATTAATTATATAAATATATGTAGTTCCAATAAAGTATTAATATTGAAAGTAAATATGTTTATCAGTTATAATTATATTTATAATAATTCACTGATATATCTCATATTATAGTGATATCATCATATGAAATATAATTATTATTGTGCATAATAAACCTGTATATTAAGTAATAAAGAAATTGGTAGACATCTTTGACTGAAATAGCTGAGGTCTTATATTATTTTCTTCAGACCTATTTTTAATTACAGCAGTAGTTAATACTCATTTACAATAGTAATAATTATTATTCTGATTACTTAATTGTTTATATATATTATACTTACTAATAAAATGATAGCAACTAAGCTATTTCAATATAGATATATTTTTATATATAATAAACCCAACAGTTAAATATCTGAATCACTATATAATTCAAGTTATATAATTTTCTTAATTTAAAATAATATAAATAGTAGTAGTAGTTCAGTATAAAAATCTTATTTGATTTTAATGTAATCAATTTTTTTTAATAAAAAATTCTACAAAAGCTCTTATAAATCTTCATACTTCATCTCAAATCTTTTTTCAAACCAACTTTATTCATAACTTTAATAACTCTAACATCCTCTATTAATCAGAAAAAAATCGAATAAAAGTCATAAAATTGTAGGGTTTAAAAATACTTACAATCTATTAAAAACATGTGACTGCCTTCTTGGCTCAGTTGGCAGAGCGTCTGCCTAGTAAGCAGAAGGTCGCCAGTTCAATTCTGGCAGAAGGCATTACTTTTATTTTTTGCGTCGTGTCTAAATTTTTGCCGGCCAATCAGGATGTCGATTACATAGAATTCTCTTTTGAGAATGACGACCAAAATAATTCTTTTTTGTTTTCAAAAGAATTAGAAAAGGTATAAAGGAAAACAATATTTCATTCAATAAAAGTTATTTATTTTTATATCCTCTTTTTATTCTTTTATTCTTGTTTACAATTCCCAATATGTGTGGCTAATTTCGACTGCGTTATAGCAATAGAAGAATAATTTAGATCGAATATAACAAACTTGTGGTATGCAAATTACAGTAGAATGAAGAGCAGATTCTACAATCAAACACTGATTCCTTATTGCTAATGAACCTGACAAGCTAGCAATCTTGAAAACTTTTACACTACAGTACCCTTATATTTACAAAATATACTATTGTGATCTTAAAAGTATTAATACAAATCACATTTATATTAATTCCAGTAATAGAATATGTTATTAACAATACTTGCTGGTAATGATATTGAGTTTACGTTTTTTTGTTTTATTCATTTTGATATATGTATGTATATTTATATATACATGTATTATGAGAAATATAAAGGTTTATTTTTTGAAACAGAATTCTAAAATAAAAGTAAAAAAATAAATGAATTCAGAAATATAGTAAAACACATTTGTAAGTCGCCCAATTGGAGAATACAAGGAGCATTTTTAAAAGTTCCTAACCGTTATTCATGGATTTTTTCTTTAAAAAAAATAAACTGCACAGAAAAGCATTCTTAGATTATTAAGGATCATAATTAACATATTCATACTATCTTTTATATATAATACATACTCACCTTTTTGTTTAAATATAAAAACTCTTTTCAAACTTTTATCCCAAAAATACGTTTTATTTTTTCTAATTGTGCGACTTTTATAGTGTGTTTTACAGTAGACCAGCGAGAAAGAAAAATGTGGTCTTATTGATTTGCGAACACGCGGAAAGCTATTTTTTTTAAAAAAGGTATATATACATATATAGAGAAGTGCAGGCAAAATATACATTTTTCCCTTTTATCTTTATACAATTAAGGTGACAATTATAGCGTGTTCAATTGGCTGTAAGAGCATCCACGGCGGTTTATCTAAATCTGAAGTCGCATCTTTTTTATTGCTCTAAAGTTTTAGTGAAGCGCCAAATTTAGATATCCACTAAATAAATGTCAAAAATTTCTCGTTCAAACATTTATCTAGACAAACCGCTGTGGATGCTCTAACGTAAACATGTTGTCTCTTTGAGTCGTATAGACATATAGATAAAACGTCTGAATAAATATCTACTTTGTCTGAAAAATTTCTTTTTGTCTAAATTTTATTCTCGTTTCGTCCACAAAAGGTAAGCATATTGTCTAAAATTACATTTTGATTCGTCTCAATGTCAAGTAAAAACACTGTATTCTTACATGCTTGTGGTGCAAATAATATATTCTTTGGATTTCACATATATTGGTTTGTTATAGTACAAAAAGCAATATACAAGAGCAACAAAACAAATGTAAAGCACAGGTGGTATAGTCGGTTGTTGGATTTTATTTGGGCTTTGCAGATCAACCTTTGTTTTGCTTTTTCGTTTTTTTGCCAAATATTGAAGTATTAATACACCGGATATTGATCGTACAAAGATAATATATCGACCAACACAAACACAAACATTGAGTGAATTAATATAAGAAATGTCAATATCCATTATACAGTGTAACATTGCTTAGGTTTTTTTTTACGCCTTTTGATTGACAAAAATAATACAATGAAATGAATTTTTACTTGAGATTGAGACTATTTTCGAAAATAATTGGTCAAATAACAGCTAGTCCTGTAAACCAAAATAGAAATGATATAAATAATTTGGTATCAATGTTTCATAAGCCCACTAGGAACAAAGAAGAACTGTTTTAATACGACTATATTGCGAACAATAAAAAAGTGTCTTTGTGTATATCAAGATGTACAGAGAAGGCATGAAGAAATGATAAGCATATTAGTGAATGACGTTAGAAAATATAATAAGATATAGAAAGAAGTATAAGATAAAAAGAGATTGTCGCCTTTGTAGTAGAATCAGCCTCACAGATGTATCAGTTGATTTAATAAGCATCCTAGCTTACCAAAGTTGTGTGATAGCACGGAAAAGAAACACCAATGCTTCAATATGTATACCAAATTGCGGAACAGGCTTTACATAACCGTCATCGACCACTTTTGTTCTCTCTAGACAGAGAGCCTATTCTCTAAAGCTTATATTATCTCGAACACAGTCTTATTTCCAGAAGTTAAGATTTTTACAAGTAAAAATATTCTACAAAATAATCCTTTTTTGTCTCAATCTCAAGTAAAAACACTATATATATTGGAGTTTAGTCGCTCCATTTCTCTTATGTTTATACGCATGTGTCGTACTTGACTCTTCTTGTTTTATTCTCTTATTTTCACCAAAAACGAGAGTTAGTGCTCAGTATGGTGCAGTGATGATTGGTTGCTATTGTTCTTACAAGCCTTAACCCAAAACAAATGTGGTCACAATCATTTTTACCTTTATGTATGTATACGCATACAGTGCTTCGGGTTTGAAAATACAAAAATCGCGAGGTGTAAATAAGAAACATCTTGAAGTACAATATTTCTTCTTGTTGGCCAGTAAAACTATAGTTGAATAGTAAAATTTATGAATGACCAGTAAAACGTTTTGGTCATTAATAGAAAAAAAGGTAATTTACTGTCATCACTCTGTTTTATCAAAATGAAAATATCGAGAGACCAAGCAATTTGTATGTTTTTCTATGTCGAATTCACTGAAGAGAATGTCATGAAATACAAAAAAGCAGTCGAAGATTACGGCGTTGTAGAGATTTGCTATAACACATATCCAAGGCAACAAGTCTTAGTGGCAAAAAGGAAGATTCGCGAATGCCCTCATTTATATTGTTTACATCCAGTTAATATTCCCATTCCTTAATTTTGTTATGGAACTACTTTCGATTCTTACTTTATCGCCTGAATATATTGTATATTTTACGCCAAAAAAGAAAAACGACAACAATAATAGAAACAAAGGTAAGTAGTTTACTTTGAGACTGTTTATAGCTTGTCTTTATTATGCTATAAAAAGTACTACTGTTTATAAAAGTACAATTTGCTATTGCTATTATGCTTTTGATTTCCGGAAGAAAATGGTCTTTATCATATTTAGATACTAGAAATAGACTACTGCTTAACTAATACCTTGTTGCCTTTATGAAATATTAACGTATGTCGTCCTCTCTAAGTCTTAGCTATAGTCTACTCTTTATCTAGAGTCAGAACATATGTATATGGCCTTCTTAATAAAATTTAGTTTAATAGTTACAGCTAGTAGTATTCTAGGTCTACTCACTGAGTTGATATAAATACGAGCGTAGCTCAATTTAATAAACGATCAGACCTCATTTTTCATAGGAGCAGCCTTAGTCAACAATTTTGGCAATCCCCCACTTTTCGACTATATCAATAATTGACTGTATGGCTATAACATAGCTAGATTACCACATGTATAATGAACGTCTTTAAAACAATCCGATCGTATTTTTTATTTTTATTTAATAACATTACAAAGTCTCCTAACTGTTTTTATTAAAATCATGTATTGTATTATTCCATTATTTTGATCGTTAGATTGGCTTTTTTCTAAAATCAAATTTTTCAAGTAGTTGTTATCTGACAACCGAAGTCGATAGTCCAGAAGAAGAATTTTGTTATCAGAAATAAAAGTTTCAATAGCTAGTTTCTTTATACCAGGGCACTCTTCCAACAAATCTTTTATGAGATGGGAACGTGAATAAATCCCAGCAAAGTCGATCGAAGATACTCTGACATATCTATCGTGAATCAAATAGAAAGTCAGCGATGGGGTTTTCAGTCTATATGCTGTAGTATTGCTTTACCTGGAGTATTTCTAGTTACATGTTTGAGTTTTTTTCATAATTTCGTCAATCTTTTAAGTCCCTTTCGTTAAACGGCGAAGATGTAAGACTAGATACTGAAACATAAACTTTATCAACAAGGGAGCGGTCAAGCAGATCGTCAACCATTTTTTGTAAGAGTTTCGACCTTGTTTCTAAATCCACGTCAGATGGGGACTTGCGGACATAGCTAGCTGAGGATTCCGTGTTTTTTTTTCTCTTTCAAATTTAAGATGGATGCTTTGTATCTTACCAAATACATGCATATTTATTCCAACAAATTGTCTATAGAGACTTGGTTATGTATTTCGCTTATACTATTGCTTAGGCTTACCATAACAAGTATCACCTAATATATAAAGCTGTCCTTCTCTACTATTTGAATTTCTGGCTCGCTTTGCTTTTAAAGATGATACGCTGTAGGTCGAGCACCACTTTTCAAAAGCCCATACAGATCGCTGATTGAAGGGAGATGTATATAGTTGGACGGTTTCAAATATTTCCTTTGTTGTCGCCAATTTAGTTTTATAGGCCTTGGAATTATCAGGATCTTTATAGCAAAAACATTTAAAAATAAGACGGATGGTATTTTTTTTTGTAGGGAGCTTTGTGCCCAAGATGGTTGGTGAGCGTCTATTGCTGAAAAGCCAAAGAGGATGTCAAGGCTTTTGTCGTATATTTTCTAAAGTGAGAGATGTCGAGAGCCCAAGAAAGCATATTCGGTGGCCATGTCTTTACAAACAGATAGTACTGATCTGAAGACTTCTTGGCTTTACCAGGAAGGCAAGTGACCTAAAGTCAAACAGGAAACATTGGGAAGACAGATGAGAAACCATGTTAGAGTGCAGCGAGAATGAGAAGAGAGGACGTAGATGATGGCTGAGAGGGTGAGTGGGGGACATATAAAGGTTGTCACATATTGACCAACTCTTTAAACTATCTTACCCAACCAAAGTGAGATATGTGCGAAAGAGCCGTGAAGACGGATAGTTAAAAATTGTGGTCTTTATGTTCAATTGGCGGAAGATATTTTTCAGCTTCACTGAACAGTCCCGGGCTAGTGTTATTGTATAAAGAAAGTTAAGCCGATTGATGCTACAGGCACTGTAAATGGTACTTTGATGAAATAAATAAAATCTCACTGACTTACCCTTTTTTTTTTATTATTATCATTGATGGCCAAAACATTTTATTTATCATTCATAAATTTTACTATTCAACTATAGTTTTACTGACCAACAAAAAAAATTATTGGACTTCAAGATTTTTTTATTTACACCTCTTGATTTTTGTATTTTTAAACGCAAAGCACTGTATTCGAATACTTGATACTGGATATATACTTGTTTTCTATTGAACTATAGTAAACTAATAAACACATGTATCTATATCGCCTTTTTGTTTTGTTTTGTTTTGTTTAACCCAAAAAGTGAACACAGCAGAAATGTAGCAATAATGAACAGACGGCAAAGTCGGCGAATGCGCTAAATGAATGTCATTTGTGTTTTTGTGTGATGGATTTAAAATAAAATACAATATATATATATGTGTGTGAATATGTTATACACATTAAGATATATAATCCCTTTATCCAATAAGAGCTTTTGATAGCTCATTTTGTTTAAATAATGTTTTTAACTTACCGTTCAGGAGAAATAGACTTGAAACTGGTGGCGTTTTGAGCGTTGGTTTGGATACGCAGATTGACTAATAAAGAGTAGTTAATACCAAATATGATGCAATAGAAAGAAAACGTGTTTTTAAAATTATTTTTAAAATTAGTGCATGTAGATATATTTATATTGATACTACTGTAATAACATCTTGCCTGCAAAGACAAAACTTCCAACAGTCGAGATGAAGCCGGCAAGAAAGGCGTTATAAGGGAATGTGCCTGCGAGAAGCATGTAGATGAACTGCAGGATTCCAGAGATAAGAATGTAGACCAGATAGACGTCAATGAACTTTAGGCTGGTTGGAGTGTCTTTGTTGTAGACTGTGATGAACTTGTTTGCGGCTGACTTGATGTTCTCCATAGTTGGCGGTCCTTGTCGTAGTCGTATCGTAGTCGTTAGTCGTGGCAAAGCGAGAATTAAAGCTGGCGAACTAAATAACGACAAAGCGCGCGCGAGAGAGAGAGAAAATCCAAAAAAGGGACGGCTGAGTGTATTGTGACCATTATTGCCTTTTTTGATACCGAGGTGTCCCTTTCAACAAAAAAAAAAAAAAAAACTCCCCCTCTCCCACCCCCTCTCTTCCCCTCCCCCCTTTTCTTTCTTTCCTTCCTTTTGCTCCTTTACCCCCTCCCCTCCCCTCCCTATGCAAGACACTCTCTTTCCTTCTCTTTCTTTCTCTTGAATTTTGCTATTATCTTCTATTTATATTATATTCTATTCTATTATATATTATATTTTATATATACATCTATATATTCTATCAAGTTCACTTCGCATTTCTTCAACCTTGTAAGCACCGAATTTTTCCTTTACTCATCTCATTACAAACTATGGAAAAAAGAAGCAAGAGAATTGAACAGAAAGAATGGATAAGTCAAGAGAAAAAGCGATAGAATAATTATAGAGTATGTGCGCTTATAGAAAGATAGAAAGATTGTATGTAGTATGTAGTATGTAGTATGTATTGAATGTGTGAATGTGTGAATGTGTGTGTGTGTAGTTTGTGTGTGTTTTGTATCATCTATTTATACATACAAATTTTACATATATAAAATATAAATATAGATCGGATTCCCGATTCTTATTGTATCAGCGAATACGAAACCCCACTCTATTCACAACCCTACAACGTTATTTTCTTTTCTCTTCTTCTTTTCTTTTTCTCTCTCTTTCTCTCTTCCCTTTTTAATTTCTTTCGATGAACAGCCACAAAGACTTGAATACCTGGACAAAAAAGAAGTCCACAAGAGAAGAAAGTATTCACATGATCAAGAAACCCACAGCTCCACATGTAAAGAGCAACGAAGGTGCAGGTGTCGTACCTGATTTTATTCAAAAGCTCTTTCGGTAAAACAAAATATTAAAATCTATATATTTCTTGACTACCCCCTTCTTATTTTAATGTCTATATTCATAAAGCATGCTCGAAAACAAATCATTCAACGATACCTTTTGCTGGGGTCCTGACGGAACAACATTTCTGGTGAAAGACATCAATGATTTCTCAAGAACAATTTTACCAAAGCACTTTAAACACTGCAACTTTGCTAGCTTTGTTCGACAGTTGAACAAGTATGACTTTCACAAAGTACGAAACCCAGAAGACGGCCATCGGATGTATGCTGATCAGGTGAGAAACACTAAAACCAGAGCCAGAGCCAGAGCCAGAGCCAGAATTCGAGCTAGAGCTAGAGTTAGACCTAGACTAGAACTAAAGGGAATAAAGCCAGAAAATAATAATAATACAAACATTATATATATATATATACATACATATATATTACAAAGCATAATATCATATACACGTGTATGTATATGCGTGTGTGTAGGATGTCACTATATTCTAATATTAATATTTATCAAAATCAAAATAACATTAATAAACTCCTTTTTCTTTACCTTTCTGTTCTTGCTGTTCTTGCTGTTCTTGCTGTTCTTGCTGTTCTTAATTGTAGGTATGGGTACACCCTAAATTCAGACGGGACCGTAAGGACCTTTTGGAAGAAATCAGACGAAAATCTCCAGGGAAGCCTAAAAAGGATAAGCCTGTTTTGACAGGCGACGCAGATGTACAGCCACTTGCTACCACAAGTACTGACCAAGAACCATCTCACCAATCGTCCATCGATAGCCTCTTGGAGCTCACCAGACACCTGCAGGCCCAGGTCGATGGACTGAGAAAGTCCCAGACAGACATGGAGCTTCAGATGCAGAAGATGAACCGTGCCGATCAACAGATTGCAGATGAACTTGTCCAGTTTAACAAAAGCATGGCTGCTAAAGACAATCTTTTACAACAGTTTGTAAAAATCGACACTGAAAACAATCAGGCACAATCGACTCAAAGGCAGACCCAGAGCCAAAACCATCATACATCTACTATAATCAACATGAGTTCAGTAGAAAACAACAATCAACAAATCTACGACACCTCCACCACCTCGACACCAACACCGACGACGAACTATCAGGACAATACTATAAGTCCAAAGTTGGACCAATCCAAGAAGCGAAAGGATTGTGGAGGAGCGTGTGAAACCAATGAAGATATCTGGTTACAGCAACAGCAACAGCAACAGCAACAGCAACAAGGCCAAAACTCAATTCCATCAAGCGAAACAACTGCACAATTTAGAGAGATCCAGGCGATCCCATTTGTTCATCTAGCCAAACAAAGTTTTGATGGCTCGTGTGGAATGGCTCACAATCCAGAAACAATGGCCATTCATTTAGACCAAAAGATGCCCGAAAGAGTGGCTCTTTTGACAGTAGGCCGGCTTGCAGCGACACCAAACACAGCTACGTCCAACCCAAAGGAAATAGCGCTAAACGATTGTGGAGAAAAGGGACAACGGCAAATAATGGACGCAACAACAGCAGCAACAAAAGTATCTATGCCAGTTTCAATGACAAATCCCCGGTTAATGAACTCTGGTAGTAGTGCAACCGGAAAGGTCGCCCTTCCTGGTTGGGCTGTGTCTCCTAGAATTCTTCTCGTTGACGATGACTCGGTTTATCGTGATATTAGTCGTAAGCTCTTGAATACTATTGGCTGTACAATTGACCTGGCACAGGATGGATTGGAAGCCCTTCGTAAAATGGGACTCGAGAAGTATGATTTGATTCTAATGGTAAGTTTGTGTGCCTGTGCGTGTGTGTACAGAGGAAAAAAATACTTCCCTGCTTTGCCCTACCTCTTCCTCTTTTTCCTTTAACATTTATTACGCAGAATAACCAAAAAAAAAGACTTACTTTATTGACCTGACCTGACTATGACATGATCTTTCTGCACAAATTACTATTTGTTGTTTGTAATTTCCCTTTTTTATATATATTTGAAAAAAATATTTAGGATATTGTTATGCCTAATCTTGACGGCATTTCTGCAACTCGAAACATTCGACAGTACGACGCCCTGACGCCCATCATTTCCATGACCTCAAACTTTAGTGACAGTGACATTATGCAGTACATCGGCAGCGGCATGACAGACATCCTGCCAAAGCCATTTTCAAAAAGCACGCTTTACAATATTCTTGAGAAGTACTGTGCTCATCTGCGGGCAATCCAACGAGTTCAGGGTAGTGTAGACCCAAGTATTGTCCACCGTAGCTTGGGAAACTTGGGACTCCTCCCACCTTCGGGCGCAACAATAGAGACTGCTGAACTTCCAATCTACTCAAACAAGGCAGATACGACGTTTTCCATGACCTCTTTTCCTTTATCTTCATCATCCTCATCATCTTCACTCACTCCATTCCCAGCTGCCATGATGGCCACAAGTCTTCCAGCACATTTTATTAACCCATATTCATCATCTTCATCATCCTCGTCTCCTTCTACTTCTTCTACGTTGTCGTCGTCGTCTTCAAATGTCGGCATTATTAGCGCTGTAGCTACGTCAATTGCTGGTTCTTCAGTCTCAACCACATCAGCATCCTCTACTTCTGCTCCTGCTGCAGTTTCTGGCAGTCGTGCTGGCGGATCAAACGTGACGACTGACATGTTCTGGTCAGTAGCCCAACCATACCAAAACATCTCTTCAACCTCGACTGGTGCTCGTACACTGGTCGTAGCTCCCGAAAATGATGGCAAGATTGTTTGGATTATGCCTCCCCAGATAATCGATGAATCATACAAAGATACCGAGAGTTGCAAAAGGCGCAAGATGGAAGAATCTTAAATCACAAAAAAAACCTTTTCTTTAGAGTACCAAATATATATCCAAAATATTTATATTATAAAACAACAACAACAGCAACAACAACAACAGAAACCTTCATATACATATTACCATTATTATTATTATCATTATTATTATCGTTATTTCCATCATCGTCTTTTTCTTTCTTTTTTTTGTGCGTGTATTTTCTTGTTCTTGTTCTTGTTCTTCTTTATGCCAAAGACGCACACACGCATTTATGTATATATGTATATATACATATACTTGCTTTAGAAACACTATCATTGGAACTAAAACTAAGATCAGAACTAGCGTTTGTACTACACAATACGCTTCTTTATTCCCTTTTCTCTTTCTCTCTCTTTTGTATATAAAGCCTGCTGTTTGTCTTTTGATTCATTACCCTCTTCACTCCACTCCACTCTAACTTGTCATTATTCTTATGCTTATTTATAATAATAAAAAGAATTGTTATCCCAAAGAAACAAATTTATTTGTGAAGAAAAGGTAATGTATTTTTTTGTGAATTACTGGCTCCTGGCATAATTAAAGCAATTTCTACAAGGTTACAATAATAATCATAATAATAAAAGAGAACAAAACTTTCACTGGTCATTTGACAATATATATGTATGTATCATGTATCATGTATCATGTATCATGTATCATGTATCATGTATCATGTATCATGTAGCATGTTTTATTCATATTCAACACTAAATCATAGTGGATACAAAACAAGGTTTTTTTTATATATATACTTTTGTTATTTTCTTGTTATTCTATAGAGTAACCCTCACTGCAACACCCTACATTTTTATAAATACATATGTATACTTGTACTGAATGATTTAATAGTCAAGCAGTCAAGCAGTCAAGCAGTACAGATAAATATAACTCAGTCCTGTAGAAAACAGGATGTGCATTAAAAGAAGTGACATTGTGTATATATATGCAGAGCATATGATTATGAAACTGGTCTAAATAAATACACAAATAAAAGAAACAGGATTCGAATATTTGACTGTGTGGTGCACAGAGGAGCATTCAGTACTTTTAATGTGTACAAATATACTCTTGAACAAGACCAATAAATAAGTACCTTCTTCTTCTCAATATATATATATATATAAAGTAAGGATTAACACAACAAAATTCTTTATCCCACTCTCCCCCACTGTATTTGTCTAGTAAAATACTCGCCAATTTTCTTGGACATAATTCACTTTACAAATATCTATTTGCTTCTTGTTTTTCATAATTGTACAGTATAAACAGCGCTACAGTAAGAATCATTTTTTGTTTTTTTTGTTTTTGTTTTTGTTTTGTACACAAACTGCCGTATGAATTGTTAAGTCTTCTTCCCCTCCCCCTCTTTCTATATATACATTATACATGCACATGTCAGTAAAATCATTGAAGCAATTAAAGAGAGCTGTCCCACGTAGAGTGGTGAGAAACATGAATAACGTAGAGAGTAAATGATTCAATACGTGCAAATGCACATGCACATGCATATACTCAAAATATAGTGATTAATAATCATGTTTTCCTAATTACTGTTATTCAAAAGATCTTTTGCATTGACTTGGATAATGAGATGAATGAGACAATGAGCCCGTCTGCTGATGGAGGAAAAGTGCAATGTTTAATGCACAGTAGGTAAAAAGTCAACACACAATACAATCTACAAATAAAGTTTGTCTTTTGTTGTATTTTTTGATTTGCTAAAAAACTAAAGTGTGGCAGTACACGCTTACAGACAGCACTCTTTTTAATAAAACGTTTTATGCACATGGCTCTTTTACTGCCATCAAAAGACAAATTCTCTATAATCACTATGAAAGATAAAGCAGAAATGGTAAAAACAATATATATGTATATATGTATATATGTATATATGTATATATGTATATACATACTTATATATTGATATTATAGAATATGTTCTTTGAAGACGACCAGCTTCTGATTTCTGAAGCAATTGAACGCTTGGAGGCCACTCATTATTACGACAAGTTTGGTAAGTGAAAAAGACAAGAGGGTTGTTTATTAACCTTACAAGTATAATTCTTAGACACTGAATCATTGTTTAATCTAATCGAAAGAAATGTTGACTTGTCGGACAAATCGCTATTCACACAAGTAATTGTTTTATACGGAAGAAGCGAAACAATCCCATCACTTGTGGAAGAAGACACCTACAACCGAGTTCGCTGCTCACCTAATCTCACAATGGATTTTGTATATATTCATCAATCCCCCAAACATATTCCTCGATGCCAGGTAAGAAAGTTAAATATACTTTGATCATTTAATAAGTTTTTAATATGTGTATATCCAAAACTAAACCCAAAAAATAACTTTTATACAAAAAGCAAGTATTTAATTTCTGGTGTTCTCTGGACAGTACAAAAGTAAAGGGATGGTACTATGAATTTGGACATCTTGGAAAGAGTTCCTTTACTAGGGCAATGGTTCAGCTAATCGCTCATCCTCTTCAACGTGGAGATCAAATGAAAATGAAGATGCCTATTGTCTCTTTTTATGGTGACCATTCTTCTGTGTTTGATATTATAGAATAGTACAAATACTTGTCATTAAACCAGCCAGATAGAGGCACTATCCTGAATTTCGCAACCACAATTATATCTTGCTTTTTCAAATCTATTGATATTTTTATATATGTATAAATGCAACAATTAATAAATGCATGTACACATATACAATCTACCCAGGTTATACCAAATCTGTCACTTTTTTATTTGAAAGTTCAATACAAGCACATTACTCATTGGCCAGAGGAATTGAAAAGATGTGTCAAAAATCTTTACAAAAAATCTTCACTCTAAATACACATACACATACACATGCACAGGCGCACAAACCTCAAATCAAATATATGTCTTTAATGAGATATAGTTGTTTGACAGCTGCTAAACCTCTACATACATATATATATATATATATATATATATATATATTACTTGCTGAATAAGCACATCATTTTCCCACCTTTACTTTACTATAACATCTCTTGTCTCAATACTACTTCTTTAAAAGGTACACATAATTTTAGAGATAGATGTAGACTCCAATTCTAATTCTGCACCTACCACTCAGATGTTTTTAAAGAGATCAAATATACTCTTTACTGCTTTAACATAATAATGTTTAACCAACCTGGTTCTTCAAGTCCAATCGCTTCTCACTATGATTTCTAGACTGTCGACTACCATCAAAAATATGAGCAAACCCGAATTCCACATAAAAAAAAACCTCAATTAAATTATAACTGATCCGAATGACATTTTAATAAACAGAAAGGAAGCGCAATTTTAAAGGAATTCATACGAATTGAGTTCGATTGAGAAGAAGAATATCATAACAAGGAAAAATGTTGCAGCAAAAATGGAGATTCATATAGTTGTAACAATACAAAAGTCGTGAAATATTGTAATCAACTTCTTTATTGAGATTATAATATTTTTAAGGGAATAACACACATATTCGACCTTCTTTGAAGCCAAACTAACGCACCTCCCCACACCTTACTTATGGGCTGAAGATTGATGTATTTTAACTAGTTCACGTATGCAAACACATGCCGACTCGAATGGCCAGCAAACGAGTTTGTGGCAGTGTTCACAAAGAGGTACTGTATCTGCCCAGTATATGCATTGATAAATCTGTCGTCACTTGTTCGGAAAAGGGCCTGGATGTATGATCCGCGCTTGGCCATACCATCACCACCTTTGTACACCTGTCCCAGAAGATGAATCGATTTCATTTTCTGAATCCTATTATTGACCATCTTTTGATCTGGTCCAGGCTGGCGATAATGGCAGAGGGCCTGGTCATCATACGTCTCCCAGTAGTACGCCAACAAGTTCAGATACTCGGATTCCTTCATACTGGTTTCCCTTTCCAGCTCCAATGGAAAAGTAGACGGCGGTAGAGGCTCATTACCTTTGGTGATATCAAAGTTTCCGTTTGCAGATGCGATGAAATCATCAAGTACAAAAGGAGAGGAAGCAGATGAAGCAGATGAACCAATTAGTTCGACGAGACGACCAGCATGAGATGGGCGGATACAAGAAATGATGGCACGAGCAAGGTCACTCTTATACGCATCTTCCGGGTATCTTCTCATGTAAGTGGCCTCAAAGCCATCCCTCCGATTAGTAGCATAGTTCTTGAGGACGCCATTGAACCTCTCAAAGCTAAACAACCAATAGCCATACACTGGCCCAAAACTGACGATTGTCTCCTTTAGACGCAAATGGAGATGCATATTTGGCGAAAGGAGATCCGGATCGTACAGAATCTCACATTCCACACAGAAGGCCTCCAGAGAGCAATGGGCCTCATCCAGATCTTCCATGGAGATACTCGGACTTGATAGAAGACATCATGCGTTGACAAAGCAGATCCAGTTCTGAAGGTAAATGTCCAGAAGATGGCCTCGCAGAAGAATGGGAGAGTACATCAGGCACCAGGATTTCCACTCGTCAGCCTTCATGAAAGGGAAACCCTTGCCAATCTTTTTTCTCAAAAGGGTATAGTCAGGGGGTATAATCATCTTGTCAGCATCTGCCTGCATATCTGACAAGTCAGCATCAGTCAACGCTCCTTCTGACCTCCATCTCTCCATCATGCGTTTCGCTGTTCCCAGGAAGAGGTTATGCATCGGATCGATGATTGTGCACTCGACTGCATTAAAGTACTCGAGATTGTGAAGTTCCGACCAGCGGACTCCATTCTCTCTTTCCAACCTCGTACGCTGGGCATCGCTACTTGCATTTCTCCACGTTGTGGCATCTTGCCTATTGGCTTCTTCGGTGCGATGGACCCACTTGGAAAAGACAAAGCCAGAGTAGTCTACACCATGACCTTTTTCAAGGCGAGGAAAATGGTGGTCGCATTTATGGCAGGCATTTATACTGGCATGGGATGTAAACCCACAGGTCTTGAGAGCAGCAGGGATGTCACAGGCTACCAAAAGCAAGGCAGCACGAACAAGAGCACCTTGGGGACACTGGGCTGTTGGGATCATCACACCCACATACAACTGTTTGAGCTCCTCGACGAGGGGACGGGGGTAGTGATTGATCTCACTCGTCTTGGCTTCCTTTGGTCCTGGCATGAGCCCAACGAGGACAACGTTCTCCTTCTTATACCGCTCGGACCTTGGCAAATTGTTAACCGAAAGGTTAATGGCCCCGCATGAGTAGGTGACTCCATCGAAAGGCTGGAACCAATCGATGTTCAACGTGAGCATAAGAGAACGCTCATGGGCCATGAATTGATTGTTGTCATGATCCTTCAATTCGCCCCACTTGGCACCGTTGTAGATGTCAAACATCATATCAGGGACTTGATGTCTGTATCTCCATACGTTAATGGCTGCCTCAAATCCAGGGCGACAAAAGAAGATTCTGAATGCACTGGTGAAAGAGTTGTATAAATATGCTCTCTTGGGTCTAGAAGAGTTCGAAGGTGCCGACAAGAAAAGCTGGTTTCTGCATGTAGCCCCCGAAAGCTTTTGGGAGTTGCAGCACTAAGGAACGCCTTAGGACTCAAGGTATGTCTGGTGACATTCACTGCATATGAAAATATACTGAACACCTTTGATCATGATATTCAGTCCAGTCATATTACTGAGACCACTGGAGCTCAAGGGAAGGTGAAAGGACTGTCCAAAATGTCTCAAAACCTCATTGAGAAACTTTAAAAGAACGGTACGACCGGAATTTAAAAAGCATATATTTGGATCTGAAGGTAGCAAAAGAAGCCATGAAGGCATGAGTGGGATCTGTTTGCATGATAGATGAAGAGTACTATTTTTTTTTGGTAATGACCATGTTAATGTTTGTGAAGCTGTCAAATAATTTTATTTCTTTTTATTTGTACTAACCTACGACGCTTTGAGTTCATTTTAAGAACTATATGAATTCGGTGGGCTTGGGTCATTGTCATTGTCAGTCATTGTCATTACTTTTTTTCTTTTAATTAAAGAAATGAATAATTGAAGAGAGATTAGTGATATATATATATATTATTGCTGGCCTAAGCAATTAAAATATTATAAGCATACAATGGAATATAACTATATATATGCATAATAGAGACGATATGCTTTACTTACAAGATGTATTTTCTTGAACATATATGCATATATGATTGGACACTATTGTGGACCATATACTAGTAGGAAAGAGACGGAATAAAAAAAAGGGTATACTATGTTTGACTTTTTGTAGTATTGAAAAGAAAGAAGAATGGATTGTGATAAATTTGGATTTATCACCAAAATATGCATTTTAGTTTTTGTCCAATAAAACCAACCAAATATTTATAATAGTAAACCTTCCGCAAAAAAAAAGACAATAGCATTATAATGCATTGAATTTGCATAATGTATTTTGTCTTGTGGTTCGTATTCTATACTCAAAAAGTCACAACCTTGAAAGTCAAGGTTTCTTAATTTTTCAGTTTTATCCATTCTATGATTAAACACACACTCTTACATTAAACTAGGCACTTTTTTTAAGAATACATTTGTATATTTGCAAAAAAAAGACATATTGTTCTAGTCCTTCAGGTAGCCAACATCAGTACTTCGCAACTCTTTCTCTTTCCACCCTGGTATGTCCAACGCATAAATCTACATTTCCGTTCTAAACTGTCCGATCCCACAAAATTGTGTACACCACACAATTTCGATCTGAAAGTCTTGATTTCTCTGCTTCTTAGCTAATTATTGTCATAGTCACCCAAAAATTTCTCAGCCATTGCAACATTTCTTTCTGAAACTCATATTTTGTTAACATCATTTGTGTGAATATATGAAAAATAATAAGTGTAGACTATACATTTGACTTTGTTAGAGGTTAAAAACCCAAATAACTTCTTCGTCTACCGTGTGCCTGTGATACATAATTAGTAGAGGAAACGACAACTTTGCAGGAGAAACGATATTTTCATGTACATAGATAATCTCAAGGAAAGTTATGGGATATAGTAGACAAAAGTATAGATCAATCAACTTCAGAATCACTGCGCATCATAGCGTCAAGAAATTGAACACCCAAGATTCTTTGAGGAAGACAAGGACGAGTCACGAAGGCTTGAAAAAAGAGAGAGAGAAATTATCTTTAGGTTGAGATAGTTTGTAAAGAATGCTCGGTGAGCTAGTGAGAGAATAAGGTAAAAATTGAGAAAGAACATCCAAAGTCGTTTCGATCTTGTAGGCATGTCAGATTCAAAGGTGACGACAAGAGGACGAATATATAGGAAGACTATGTGGAGCAAGATAAACAAACCCAGAGGAATATCCATACAAGTCCCCAAACTTGTTACAGTGTTTGAATAAAAATCTGGTACATCAAAGGCAAAAACACGAGGCGATACGTTTGTTATCGTGTAAGTTCAATCACTTTAGATCTTGAAATTATAGAAGATAAAAAGCTGGTACAGTGAAATATACAATTGAAGAAATATATACAGCAAAGCCGTTACTGTTAACAGCGGCTTTGTTGAACAGAGCGAGGTGAATCCAGTTTAGGTTCAGAGTATAATGTTTTTATTTTCTTCTTCACGCTTGACCCAGCCACACCCAATATTAATACCATTACCAGTGCTCTAAAAATATACTAAGACAAGCCAGTCTTAATAAGTTGATCACAACTTTAGTGGATTTGGGGCTGTCAAGTAACTTAGCTGCTACTCAACACGCAAGAAAATAGCTTGACGGCATGCTTAATGTGCCAAGTAATTATTTTGGCTTTCTTAATAGTAGAGTTGGTTGTATATATTGATACTTAACAGAAATTCTATTCTAATTATCATACGCTCTTTATAAAGACCATCCCCGTCGGTCCACCCTTATTCTTGCGGGTTACAGTATGAACATATAAACACACATGAATCCTGTCGCCTGTACAGCTAAATAGGGCCTTGATCACTTTAAAGTGTTCAGCCACTGTTACGTTTGAGTTATAAACTTCTTTATGTACAGTAGCTCGCAGAGATAAATGGCCTGTTATATGGCATCCCAGCAAAAGTTGCCATAATACTAATTGGTAAAGTAAGCTTCTTCATTGCTTTCTCTCTCTGTTTTTCCTATCATTGCTTCTCTGGTCCTTCATATTTTTTTTCTTGTAGCTTATATTGGGGACTAATAATATCACAGGCTCACTTGGTCAAAGACATTCAGTAACTTAATGAACTTACTTACAATATTGTATAGGTGTATTTGTGTGTGTATATGGTAGCATAATCAGAGGGAGAAAAAGCATCTTTTTCAATTTTATCGACTACTTACAGCTTATAAAAGTCTATAGTTATACGCCCACATTTTTTATATATGTCAAGTATTTGCCATCTGTATACTCTCATATAGTCTTCAAATGTTTATCTTTTTCAAATGCTTGTGTTAGACTATATCGATTAGCTTTGATCTTTCTCAACGGAAAACGATCTTGTAGAAAGCTATACATCAAAATTAAATAGCTGCTTGAATCGTGTCTCTTTATGAAACTATTTACTACACTTTTCTCTCTCTCTTTTTCTCTTTGCTTCATGACACCACATAGAAAAATTATTCCTATTACTATCAGCATTAGTACTAGACATAAACTCTTGGATTTTATATTCCAAATGGTATAATATATATATCATATTGACTGGTGGGAAGCTCTTTGTAAAGTACAAAAAGGTCTTCCTGCTGCTATGGTAACCCATCGATCGATTGACTTGATTATGCATGAAAATCTCGCAGCAATCATATGAAATATTCCTTTTTTGGGATAGTGCCATCTATTTTTTTGATTGATTGATTGATTGATAGAGAGAGAGAGAGAGAAAGAAAAAAGAGATAAGTATTCCTCTTTTTTTTTGGTTTCCGTTTTTTCTCCTTTTCCTTCTTTAATGCGGCTGTCGATTAGGAATTTTTAGCTCGGAATGTAGCTCTAAAACCGATGACCACAGAACAGTGACGACAGCCGGTACTTTGCCCTGAACTGGTGCCAACAGGGTTGGGCCAAAGATGGGACGCCATTGCTGTAATTGCAAGGGCCAAGATGTGTTACATGCGCAACCGTGCGGTGTAGTCCTTGGTATTAGCGTTGCAGCCGTGCCGCTTGTAAAAGCGAAATGAGTTCAGTCTGAGATAATACTCTGCTGTCCGCCTCCCTCGCTGTCAAGCCAGGTTTTCGTCCTGGGGGAGATTGAGCCACCTTGTGTGGGGACTAAGAGCTTGACAACCTTTGTATCCTTTTGTTTATAACTATAGAAAAGTAAAGTAGATAGAAATAGTAGTAATAAATAAATATGTTAATAAATAAAATCTTCTTTCAAATAAAAAAGTATTTAAAACCATGTCTCCAAAAAACGTCTGTCTTTTATTGTGCATTTAAGTTGAAAAAAATAATGAGTAATGAATAAGTTTGACACGGTAATTACAAGAAGTCAAATGTAGAAAGAACTTGAATATAAGTACCGCCTAAAAACACCCGTTCTTTGAATATTTGTGCTATTACACAAAGTAGACTGATTTTAGAACTGAATGGCTCTCTTTTAATCTCACCATTCAAAATACAATTACGCGTAATACTTGTCTAATCCGATTCACATTAAAAGACTTTATGGGAAGATTGAAAACAAAAAACTCAATCTACGTACATTAGTAACTCTACTGATGATAATACGAGGGAGTATTGCATGCTGTTGTATGTGAATTTACAAGATTAACGCGCTTTTAATGTAGTCGACGTTGTTCCTGAAGCATTCAAGGAGATGGCTGTTTCAAAAATTGAAACGACTTGAGCAAACTCAATTCTTTTCTAAGAAAAATAATGCTATGTACTAACTAATCAACAAGTAAAAACAAAAACCTAATCACCGTGTAGTAGATGACCTATAGACAAGAATAGCAGTAATATTGAATTGTTATAATTGATCACATTCACGATTAACAATATCTAATACAGCCTACTCTAGCCTACTGCTAAAGTATTGAATGGCAAATACTCATCAAGGTTGATAACCTTAATTACTGCAGCACAGAGGTATATAATTTTTCTTGTCAGTCAAAAAAAAATCTAGTAGATTTTTTTGCTTGTATGTGGCAGGACTCTGGTTTGTTGGTGGGATTCTTGTTCAAAAGAATTAAAAGATGTCAAAACTTGTTTTTTGGTTTTCCTTTTTTCCCAGTTTTTTTTTGTTGGACTTTATGTTTTTGTGAAGTATAAAATATTAAATTGCTAGATATCTAGACCTGGAATGGGTGTTGATCAAGATTTTTTGGCGTGTAAGCAGTAAAGCAGAAAATTATCTCTGGTGATAGCATTGGTAGCAACAAAAAGGAGCTTAATAAAATACGAAATCCCAGTGGGTTTTCCACAAAGCGAAAAGAACCTGGCCAATTATGGAAGCGGGTTGTAGAGTAGGAGCAAAGGAAGGTGGGAAGGTAAGATTGCACAACAGATTGTAGGTATCAGAAATTTGAGAGAAAAATCCAAAATACGTATGCCAAAACGTCTGCCAGAGGGGAAGCTCGAGGGAGTATACAAAAAGAAATGGGGTTTTAAAAAAGAAAGGTCTTAATTTTTAAAGAAAGTCCAAGTAAGAGGTGGGAATACAGTAGGAATACGACATAGAAATCTTATCAACAATAAATCTTGCGATTAAGTAACCGTAAGTAGATATTGCAATATGCACATAGAATGACAAAAGTGTAGAAGGATCAACTTCAGAGCCACTGTGCATAATCGGGTCACCAAGTTGAACAGTCAAGCTTCTCTGAGGTAGACAAGGACGAGTCATGAAGGCCTGAAAGAGAAGGGAGTAGTCATCTATAGGTCGAAATATTTTGCAAAGAATGCGTGGTGAACGAGGGAAGAAATAAGATAAGTGTCTAGAAAGAATACCCAAGTTCGGGTCAATTTTATAGATATCCCGAATCTGAGGGTGACGCAAAGATGAATGAAAAGCAAGGGAAGCCATATGAAATAAAAGAGGCAGAACTCAGAGGAATACCCGTACATGTCACTATATTTACCAATGTGTAGTCAAAATTATGAGGCTGGAGCTCACATGCGGCAAAGAGATTAAGTAAGGGCCTTTATATAAACTAAATCGACTATTTCAGAACCCAGAAAAGAAAAGAAAATGGAGAAGATGATAGGTACCAGGTAGACAATGAAGAAGAAAACGTATCGGCCAAAATATCACCAGACCAGAAGGAGAGGTAGAAGAGTAAAACAGAAGTTGAAGGCAAGGAGCTGAAGAGCACTTTTCTGGAATTTTCGATCCAGAGCCCTCAATACGCCCATTTTAACTGGGATAAAGCTTCGGTGTTGAAGAAAACGGGTCATAAGATATTCAACATTTGCAAAAAAAATATACCGGAAACAGATACAGCACGAAAAACCTGCCACATTTTTGAGATAAAAGAGTTTAGGACGACAGAATGATTGCGGATAGACAAGGCACTAAAGAGGAGGATGTGTAAGGCATGCTCTGTCTTGGCTAGTATTTGTGAGCAGAAAGAGTTGCATTGGGTGAGAAAAGAAATGGCTGGGAGGTCAAGGTAGCAAAGAGATTCAGAATAGCGACTGTCTTGCTAGCTAACCATCTGCAAGCTGTGAAGGGGTTTCATCCAGCAACTGTGAATGTATCCCAACAGAGAAAAGATTTGGGTCTTGTGAAGATTAATAAGTGAACTTGAAGCAGAGGCGAAGGTGGCGAGGTAGTACTATAATCATGCCATATGCTGGATCTGCGAGAGGAAAACCAAAAGATCATCGGAATAGACGAGTAGCTCCATGGGAAGAGAAGAGAAGATTAGAAGCACAGGTTATAATTGAAGAAGGAAAGTTGAATCAGGCTATAATTTTCTTGAGATAATAGAGAGGGTATCGAGTTGTGATAATCTCAAGATGGCTAAAAAATAATTATTTGTAAAACCCAATCAAAAATAGATAAAAACTCAAAGACAGTTGTGAGGATTTAGAAGTTGAAAACATTATACTAAAAAATTTAGAGGAAATAGACCTTAATAAACTTGGCTTTCCGAGGCCTATTCTATTAAGTAGGTGTACAGAAGAAACTCCTAGTTATCATATACTTTGTTTTGAAGTGAAAAAAATATGCTAAATTTCTACTAGAAATCTAGTGAGCATTTGAAGTTAAAAACCAGGAAATCCCTAACCTTTAGCTTCAAATGCTCATTAAATGTCCCCCCCCTCACCATGAAATTTGCGAAACGAATATTAAAATTTAATTCGCTGCATAAAATACAAATTTGCAAACGTTTGCAATTCAGGCTCGAAGACACCTTCTCTATTTAGTAGTATATAATATAAATGCTATTGTCCTTTGTTAATCTTGACTCCTCAAGCACGTTTGATATGCCAATGGCACAAGAGTCTACCAACACCTCTCTCAAAAACCTCATTTATTGCTGACATTCTGGTTGGGCTACAATTAATCATAGCTTGGTTCATATTTATACTGAAACTTTCTTTCCCCTATGATATCAACTATTTTAAGATTAGGGTAATCTCATGGTGATCTGTAATCAAGAAACAAACCAGAAGAATTTTCTTTATTATATAGTTTCAGATGATGACGACTATTGTGAAGTTATGACAATGTTTGGGTTCTCCAGGTGTGTTGTTGAATGCTTTACAAGTGTTATGTATATAATCGCCACGCCGTTCGTTCATATTCTCCAAGTGCTAACACATATAGTTGGTTCCATGAGCAAATGTGTAAATCATGCTAAAAATCAGAAGTTCATTTACTTCTTTCTGCCAGTCAGATGCCGAGGCAAGAGAAACTAAAGAGGCTATTGTTATGTATCCTTAATAGCATGATATTTCAACTTTAATTTGGTTCTTGGGTTCAGACCTTAATACATTCTTGAGAGCCCTATCACATGGGAGCTAACTACATCTTTTATACTTCAATAGTTAATAAGAAGAGATCCAAAGAATAAATAAATAAATATAATCTATTAATTTATTCAATCCATAAAAAGTAATGTTACTAAAGAAATTGTAATAATCATAGTATCTTTGTCGATTCTTATTTAATTTAAGCAACCTTTCTTCATTGATTCTTAGTATGGCTTATAATCAGAGTGTTGTTGCCAGTAAAATTGGGACAATAATATTATCGGTCAAAGAGTATTTGTAGATATTTCTAGAGCTTGATTTTAGCTAAGCAAGCAACATGTATCAGTACTGTTTTTACTAACCTTTCAAAAATCCCAAGGTGGTTCTATATCTTTTCGAGAGCACTATAGTATCTTATTGTACACACTAATTAGTGTATATCATTACTTTTCTTTCGCTTGAATTTTAAAGAGGTGGATAGATCTTCCTCGTTAATTTTTGGAAATTATGCAGGGTATTACCTCCCCTCGTTTATTGCTAATTATTCCTTCCTTTTTCAAAAGCACATCATATTGTCAATACATAGCATAAACTGAATATCTAGAGTTAAAAGAGATTGTCATGATTAATATATTCCTTCCTATTATCTTGGCAGGTTATATTCTTTTGAATCAGATATATACAGTCAAAGCTCGATTTAGTAATACTTTTGGGAGAAGCCAAATTGTATTACTATTACTAAATCAAATGGATTTTTTCTTACTCCGCATATGTTTTTTAGCAATATTGCAGATTTGCTCTATGTGACTGCGAATAAAAGTGCTGAAAAAAATATTACTAAATCGCGATTATTACTAAATCAAATATTACTAAATCGAGCTTTGACTGTATATATCACTTTATTTTATTTAGTGAGTCTTTAGACGGTTTTGTTTCTCTGGTTCAAAAATAGAAGTCATCTTTCCTTGATTTATAATAATTGTGAATCCAAGAGCTACAATACCTCTTTTATACGCACAAGTGTATCTCGATGTATCAAGATCTTGTTCATTAATTACTTGAGCTATACTGAACTCTGCCTATTTAAAACCCTCTCCAAAAAAAAAACAGACTACACATAATAGTAATAATAAAAAGCCCTTGGATTTTATTTTTATTTTTATTTTATATACTTATATACACAAGGCTATAGTCAATACTTTGTAGGTGTGAAGACTGTGGCTGCAAAATCGGTGTTTTTTGTTCAATACACTACTCCAAGCTAATGTCTTAATAATGATTTCCTTTTCGTTTTTTTCTAACGAAAAGAGATTATTGTTTTCTTGAAGTGGTTGGCGTGGCCTTTTCATTGGCACCGCTCCGTTCCAAAGGTGATCCAGGTTTGTCGGTTTCTTTATCCATCTTTTTAATTTCTTTTTTGGGATCGACTGTACTGTCAAAGGCAGTGTCGGTATTCTTTATTTCTTCGGTAGTACCAGAGGTTGATGGTTGCTCTCCAGAGTCCTTTACAAAGTGGCGTTTGATGCATTGAGTAGCACTGGAAGAACAGACTCCTGGTGAGGATATAGCCATTCTGGCGACTTGCTTGGAAACAATACTTCTGGGGATGATTGAAGTTGGGTTCATATTTTCGATTTTATTATGTTTATTGTTTTATTGGCTTATTAAATAAAAGATAGAGCAAGAAAAGAAAGAAGAAATACCCCTTTGCTTTATATAAGAGTCAAAGGTCATAGCGTCTATAAGATAAGATGCTCTGATATCATCGTGTGGTGGATGTTACGTCACATTAATAGCCCGCCTCGTCTCTTTTTATTATATTACATTATATTTTATTTATATTGATAGACAAAAGTAATATTGGTGTTTCCTTTGAGATTCGCTTCCAGATAAACTTTTTTCTTTTTTATTATTCGAGATTATGACAGCCAACGTTAGTCATTCGGATAAAGATAGAATGGCCGAGATAGATCGGTGTCTGGGAATGATCGGTCCTTCTTCTTCAGATGAATCCAAATTTGTAGGCATGCTTGTCCTGCCACGTCTACTTCAACAAGATAATGTTGAACAGATTCAACATGTATTTGACGAAATGAATTTCAAATTTATTGAACGCCTTTTAAGAACACGTAAGCAAGAAAGAAAGAAAAGAAAAGAAAAGAAACAAAAAACCCCTTCTTCCCTTCTCATTACATCACGTCCTCCTTTTACATAAAATTAAATAAAATTACCATTACCATTACCATTACCATTACAATTACAATTACAATTGTTTATATATAAATGTATATATATATATGGAAATATTGTATACATACTTTTTTATTGTTATTTGGGTGATCAAGAATAGCCAAGAATGAAAATGCAGAGATTCCGGAATCAGTCCTGCGAGAAATTGCAGTGAATATCTTGGCTTGTTTTGCTCGCTATGAGACAATGGCCACCAGTCAACCAATGGTAGACAAGATTCCTGGCTTGTCAATCATACTGACACCAAAGTAAATGAAATAAAAAACAAGCAATTGTGTAAAGAAAAGAAAATGAAGTTTATTTTGTAATTTTATTAAAATATAAATCTATATACAAAATGTCAATCTTCTAGTGATTCGTCGGATTTAACCCAAGAAATCCTACACATATTATTATGTGTGGCTGTGAATAAGGAAGGCCTGGTAAAGATGCTGGATCCTGATGTGCTCAAGAATATCCTTGAGGTTTTTGTGGAAACTGAAAAAGGTATTGAAATAAACATATAAACCCCGCACTTGATTGCCACCATACTATCAACAAGAGAAGGATGAAATGGTTGGTTAACTTGATCTACCTTAAACTAAATCATTTACTACAGAGGAGGAGCGTAAGCTGTGTGTTGATTTGATCAAGGCAATCTACGGCCGAACATGTCACCGATTACACGAGGCCAAGGTTCCAAGTCTGATGTCTAGCCTGCGTTACTCTCTAAAGACCTTATTTGGTATTCTGGCATCCGTGTTTAACCAGGACCAAGCCAAGCTTAAGTTCTATTGTCTTGATATCTTGGCCAATGTTCTGCCCGATCTCCCGGATGAGGTAGTGCAGGCACACAAGAAAGAAGTCGAGCCTGAAGCCACTTGGTTAGTCAATATCCGACGAGGTCTGCGCCAGATTGTGACCAACAAAGTTGGTATGTTACATCGATGTGGCGTAGTTGAGTGTACAAACACAGATACACAGATACACTCACACGGATAAAGAGGAGAAAAGAGAGAGAAAGAGGAAGAAAGAGTCTTGACAAATATATCCATTTGTGATACTAACATTTGTGTACTCGCAGGTGATGAACTGCGGGACCAGGCTACGTTGGTTACAGCATGTCTTGTGCGTTACTATGGCTCACAATGGCTATTCAGTCCCTTACTGCGTACAAAACAGGCTCGTAGATTAAAAGATCAAGATGGTGACAAAAAGGCAGCAGAGGAATACTACGCAGAGGCCAATTTTCCTGCTCTATTGATTCATATTGTGTCAGTTGAGGCACGCGTGATGGTGGACCAGATAAACGACATTCGACAGGCCGCACATAATCAAACAACACCTCGACAGGTAGAAGCAGATAAACGGCACAAGGTCGTGTTGCCCTTGCTGTTCGAGATCCTTGAGGGTGCGATCGAGTATCTGTCAGAGAGCTTTGACGAAAATGAAGAGAGTCAAATGGATCCAGACATGTTACTCAAGCTTCGTACCACACTGTCGGACACAATGGATGTTGTCATGGAATTATTACAGTTTATACAAAACACAACCCTGCCTGAAGAGTCAGAAGATGACCCAGTTGCGCAGGCGTGTATGAGAATCGTAGCTCTCTGGCTGGCTGAAGAAGGTTATGAGATGCCTGAGGGTGGAGATAATTAGAGTAGTATATATTCAAAAGAAAGCAATCAATCAATTAATATCAATATATAAACAAATCATGACAATTTACACACAAATTGAAACAAGATAAACTAGACGAGGCTAGACTAAACTAAACCTACAAAAAAAACACACACACACATCATACTGTAGTGTAATATATAATAAAAAATTACTAATAAAAATAACCACAAAAGGAATCTGCATCAGACAACAAGCATATACTGGTATGTGTGTTGGTGTATCTGTGTATGTCAGAGTTGAGAATGATAATAACAAGTATGATGGCATCATGTACGTGCACCTACTTTGACCAAAAATAGAATATTTATCAAGACTATAGGCGCTGTAGAATCGTGGGATGAGCTTTTTCAACTGTCAATAACACTTGAAAAATCAGCTGTAATAGGATAAAATACGTCAATTGTAGAATCTAAAACAATAACGAATATAAATGTATATTTACACATATAGCCTTGTTTGGTATAGAGACCAGACTTTATACACAAACCGCAATGATGTAGGGACCAAAGAATATCTGTACCAGCTGCCAGACCTGGAGGTCTTGTGAAATTTGATAACAAAGATATGCGAACGAATCAAACCAATAGCTTTATACAGACATAGATACAGATACGAATATTAAAATATTTTTCATGTGCTTCATTTTTATTATGAGAAAAATAAAGAAGATATTATGAGAGTGTGTACAAGTTTGATAATGGAGTAGAGGGAGGGTTTTGTGCATGTGTGAGTGTGCAGGATTTTTTTTTTAGATGAAATAAATAATTAAGATAGTAAATACAAATACAAATATACACATATATATATATATAAAATAGATAGATAGATAGATAGATATTAATGAACTATATGTTTAATAGTTCTTCTTGATGTTTTCGATTATGGTGTGTCCGTCGTCAGAAAGGTCTTCTTCTTCTGGAATTGTCTCCATAGCCGTTGCCCATGAATTGTGCCGCCTGATATACTTGGGCTGAAGCAGGCTCGGTAATGGGATGGTCTTTGAATATAGTGGAGAGTGCATGTAAGGTGTGAACTCTGACTGCCTGTGAGGATAGGTCTCCGTGCTGAATACGTGAATGTGGATATTCTGTGCCATTTTGTATTTTGTACTTTGTATTCTGTACTTTTGTGTGTATTAAAGGTAAAGAAAGAATGATTTTTCTAAAGAACTCCTCAATCCACCTTTATATATACTTTTTTTTTTCTTAAAAAATTGAAATAAAAGTTATAATTAAGGTTTTATAATATATATATATATATATATATATATATATATATATAATATGCTATATAATAAAAAAAAATAATCTCGCAGTAAAACATATACAGTTTTATGTCTATATTTATACATGTATAGAATCCAGTCGATTGTTCTTGTGACAAATATATATAAATATATTGTCTATTTTTAAAAAAAAGATAAAAATAAAATCCTTAAAAAAAACACTTCTTTATAAAATACAAAATAATACATGTGTAATGTTTTTTTTTTATTGACGTTGGGTATTCATATTTCTAATATTATCTATTCTATCTAACAATTCTTTAACACAACGAGTCATATCATTTATCTCAGACACATCAATGTCAGAAATCGTTCGCATGTGTTCGAGATCGAGTCTTTGATGATGAAGTAAGGTCTGTAATAGACGTATCAACATCATTTTGAGCACCTACAGCATCTTCTCTACTGTCTTCTTCGTCAACAATCACAACTTCTTCTTCTTCTTTAGCTAACACTGCTGGTCTTTGCATTGCCAAGTGATTGGCATCTTTTTGAATTGTATATAAGACGTTAATCTTACGGTATCTTTTGAGAAGAAATGCATGCTTGCAAGGCACTTGTCGAGAGATGTATCTGGGACACGAACAGCATTCGATTAAATCATTTACAACAGTGATAGACTATCATGTTGTATTATTTGTAAAAGACTTGATTTGCCACTTGCCACCAGAGTTACCCATACTAGTACTAATCACATTTAATGGACTGATGATCATAGAAGGGAGTATGTCATCTTCTATCTTGGATGCAACAAATTCATTTCTTGCAAGTTCGTTTTTCTACCGGTCCCATCTTTCCATTGTTTAAGTGAATACAATCCACTTCTTGTTCGTAGAAATACTCTACATCGTTCGTAAGGTCAAACACAAGGCGATCCAGTCTTCTGATTCTAGCACGGCCAAAGTAGATGGTCTTGAGCTGGTTATGCCATGACTCGATGTAGTTATTCGTCAAATATCTTCTATGTGAGTCATCGACATAAGGGCGCCCCCATCTTTTAAGCAATACTTCGCTTCCATTCCATCGTGTTTCGAAGTATCTCAAGAAGTGTAACTGGTCGGGTATATCGCGTTTGAAGTCAAGGATTCTCGTCAAAAATACTTCTTCGTTCGACTCCATCAAGATATACTTCAGCTTGTTCTTTAACTCCTGCTTGTATGCTGCCAGCTGGGCTGATGTAAATGACGCATCAAGCCTTACTTTGTTGTCGAGGTTTGTTTGCCAAGCACGAAGAATATGGAATTCACAATAGTGAATTGCAACGTGAGGAAATGCAGATGTAATCGCATTAACTTCGGGAATACTACAGTCAATGGTGATATTCAAAGGACGGAAGTAGCTTCTCTCACAAAGATGCATAGGCCATTGGCTGATCGGCCTGACTGTCTGGTCATTTGTAACCATGTAAGCAACAGGAAACCCTTTTCCAGTTACGTTGTGTTGAGTCACTAAAGAGTACATGACCTCTCCACTTCTTGCTGATATGCCATGAGTAGCGTCAAGGCAGAATGATGTGGCTATTCTCGTAACTCTCACTTGGACAGGCGATTGAAAGCCAAAGGCGAAAAGATTGCTTTCAATGTTGTTAACACGAAGGTCTCCGGTAAAAATGCAATAACTTCTTTCTGGCAATTTCTCATTCATCCAGATAGCAATAGATGCCTTCTCATCAGAGTTGAACATATACAACAAATTTGTCATCTATTTTATTTCATTTTACCAAAACTGTTAAATACGAACTTCCTTTCATCTTTTTTTAACACACCTTCTTCATTCTATTGTATATCTCTTCGTAGTTTGGCTTTCTAACACCAACACCCCAGCTGTCAATCTGTCGAAGGACAGATATTCTTGTGCTTCTACAGCTGCTTCACTTCTCAGTTGATCTTCAATCAATTTAATAGCTTCAAAAGGCAAGGGCAAAGTTCTAATCTCTGATCTGTCTCCAGGAACATGATTGTTATGGTCCCTTGTCATACAGAACGTAACAATAGTAGGAGACTTTTTGAACTGCTTTATTTTCAAAGCTCCATTACATCCGCATGCCTTTGATTCTTTTTGTGCAGGGCGTGAATCTCGCTCTGGTATATATATGCCCGCACGATGGCACTGACGCGTTTCTCCAAAAATATATTCTTTTAAAACAAGACGTCTTTTTTTATTCCATTTCGTTGAACAAAGTATTGATTCGGTCAAGACAACGTCTCCATTCACTAGCTTTTACAGGTACGACTACTTTAAAAGGAAGCATCTTAATCACCTCAAAAGACGAGTTGACTAAAACATTTTGAATGTTTGAAATATCGTAAATAATTGGGTTGGACATGTTGAGATTGGTGTTTAATTTGTATTCGAAATAAAGAGAAGGAGAAGAGAAGGAAAAGAGAAGGAGAAGAGAAGGAAAAGAGAAGGAATAAAAAAAAATTCCCAATAGAAAATTAACTTTTCATAAAGCCACTTGCAAAGCCTCCGACAGAAAAAAGCCTCAAAAGGTCAATTTCAAATTTGAACCGGCAGAAAATAAGGCGGTGCCTTTTTTACATACAGTGCTAATTTTACCCAGACCGCTGTGGATGGTCTAAATTATCTCTTTTAAATGCGGCTTTTTTATTTTACGTAATTATTTTAGTTACACATACCACTGTGGATGCTCTAACAACAGTATAACACGGAAATATATGAAAAAACATATATCTATAACAACTGGTTATAGCTCTTAAAATATCAAACTGAACAGCTAATAATTAGCTAATCAAAAGCATTATTTGCTATAACATGATGTTATAGCAAAAAAAATAAGATTGACCAATTGAAGTTCTGAAAAATGACCAAGTGACGGTCAGAAAAGTGACCAATTGACGGCGGAAATACAGTATATATATTTATCTCCATGGAAACACACATACAATATATAAAAGATGTGCATATTGTTTATTATTGACAAAAGTATTATTAATATTATTATTATGAATATCTGTTAATTTGGGACACTTTGAAAAGATGGCACAGCTAATCTTGTTTTACAAGACACAATACAAAGACAACCCTCGACCAAGATTAGTAATTTGAGATTCTTGAATTTTCTTTTAATAGTAGACGTGCAATATTTATATATATAAATTCTGTTTTACATTTAAAAATAACAGGCATTATTAATAAACAGTATGAATGGGATACTATATACCTGAAACTTGTGAATATATAACATTACTCACTGATATGTATTCGCAATTCTACTATAGGTATATATCTTCCTTCTCCAATGAGATGTTCTTTTGAATTCTTTTTCTTTTATTGTTTCATCATAAATTTCAACTATATGACTTTTCTGTTTTAGGTAACACATTACGTGTGAGCTAGTTACATGATTGAGCACTGGCCTCATCAACAGAATATATTTTCAATACAAATATTCATTGCCTTTCTCAGTCACGGCTACATCTGCTCCAATCTGCTTACAAGAATTACCTTGGACAGTCGATATGCATATAAATCTATGATAGCAAAGGTCAGTGTGTAAGACACTTTCCAATCAAGTCCTCTACTTCTTTCAAAAATATTACGTGTTTCTAATTAGTCTACTCTAACTTAAAGAGTTATAAGCTTTGTTTATCTAGGTTCTCTCTCTCTTGTTTCATATTTTTTGCTGTAAGAAAGACACACCCCATTTTTTAAGCAAACGGATTACTTCTCTGGTAGTGAGACACATTTGTTTCAAAGAAAAAAGGACTTACATTGCATTTATTATTACTAATAATAATATATATCCAAGTAATTTAAAAATTTCAGCAATATCAATACACAGCTTATAATCTTGTTCCAAGATCTTTCTTTGACGAGAATAAAAAAGATGGACGGTCTGAATATCCACAAGAGAAAGTATTATAATATTTTATCTGTAAAAACAAAAGTCCATGGATCTCATTGGAAATATATACAAATACTACTGTTATATGTGCTGTGAACTGTACTAATAATGTATGTGCACGTGGATTTTCGTTTAATGCCTCTAGATTCTCATTCATTTACTTTAATTATGGATTATATAACATCCTTTAACACAATAAAAATGAATAGGTTTTTATACCTTTTCCTTCTTTCTCAGATTTATATTATGTACTTCTTCCTCCCTCCCTTCAAGCCAACTACATTGTACCTCTTCTTCATAATCTTTTAAAATTATTTAGAGAAAAATTAGCATTGTTCCAAGAAGCATAAAATTATAACTCTATTGCTCTTTCGAATTTAGCTTTTCCTATCTGGAAAAAAGAAAAGAAGAAAAAAGAATAAATAATTCATCATCGTCAGGAGCCATGAGAATCGTAGAATGAATTCTACCAACCATTTCGAATAATTTGAATGTGTCAAGAATCACAGTTGGATGTGCCTTTGAGTAAAGCAGAACAATTGGTTCTGTTTCTAATACCATCTCTTTTGAAATTCCAAACACTTGCTACACCAAGAGATGAATCCCATTTTATTCTGGATTTGAAGCAAGAACATAATCCAATCTTAATGAAATAACGCATGTAGTCAAGACCGAGACATAAAAATGTTACAGTCACAGACAGTGGTTGCTTCAAACACCTGACAAGAAAGAAGAAGAAATCAGTTCACTAAGTGCTGGCACTCACGACTAATTCAATAAAGAATGAAAGCTTATGAGGAAAAACTGAGGATGAACTAAATTTTTCCATCAGAAAACATGCTTTCTATACGCTAGTTAAAATAATCATAATACTTTCCATTGAGGTAGATAAGAGATCTTTGTTTTGGAGGACAATTTTTAAAAATATGCTGGAGTACAGCAGAGGAGGGTAAGAGGATTCGCTCCACTACTACAATGATCTCCATAATAACGATCAGAAAAAAGGTATGTTTATAACATGAGTAAAGTGATGTAAAGAAAAAAGAATAAATGGGCAGCGAAGACAGTATGAATATATTGACAAACCCCCCCTCATAATCAACCTTGTTTAAAATTAGAGATGTGTGGAAAGAGCTATAGTATATACGTTGTAATCGAGTAAAGTACAGACTACACGATCAAACTCTAATTCTTACCCGTTAATGATTCTGACAGGTTGGTAACCTTAAGGACCATTACACACTAGGCACACATATACTTAGCACTTATACAAAGTAAAATAACAGTTCAAAAGCAAGGTTTTGGGTTACAAGGAAACTTGGATAGTAATAGAAAACAATACCTCTCTTTTAATACATAGCACTCGTGGCATCTAATTTTCCCACTTTGAAGATATTATTTATAAGAAAAAAACAAGTGTCTCAAAAGAAAAAATTTCCCTCAAAGTATTGATACACATCTTGGATCAAACATTTCCTTTCACAAAGAAAGCAACCCAAGGATATTTTTTAAAAGAAAAAAGAGCATTTGTGTCACATTGTAATAATCACCAGCCTTTGTAGCTAGTACAAATATATCAAGAGGAAAGCCAGTAAATCTATACCTAATTGCTTGTTGTCATATGTCACTTTCATAAAAGCAGAATACTATCTCATCAGACTGGATAATAGAGCCTAAAAATGTTCGGCTTCTATAAAGATAGTCCAATGCCAATTGCACTTGTTTTTCTTGAATAATTATTGGCTTACATATCATCTCACAAGAGTAGAAGTCAAATTCAAGTAAAAGTAGAAGAAGCATATAAATCGTATAAAATCTTTTGGAGTGCAATACATAGAGAGATCTTCATTCTATTTGTTGCATTTAAATAATCGCAGGCCTAACAGGCTAACAGATAATTTAGTACCTACACATTTTCATAGAAGGGCATTGGTTAATACATACATACATACATACATATATATATATATAAACTTATAGAATTCCAGTTTTCCCAAAGAAAATTAATTGGATCGATTTGGCATAGTTTTATAGATATAGATATATATATATAGTAATAAAGAATAAGCTATCATTTCTCCCGACATTATCTTGATGAAATAAATCAAGAAACATATTTAGGTTAAAAGAAGAGTATCCTCACTTGCCAATACATACCTTGATAACGGCTTCAAAACTTTATTGTATAGATCTAAGTCTATGATCAACAAATAACTATAAACATCTTTATCTGATCTCAAGAGTTTATATTTTAGAAAAAGAAAAGAAAAGCGCTTATATACTTTTGGCAACCTATTTGAAACATCAGCACAAATACATCAGTATTAATTCCATAAACTTTGAGAAAATATGAACGATTAACTATCGAGGTCTTTAGTACTTTAACCAAACGGATCATAATATTGACAAACACTTTATTGTGAACTAGAGCTTTCCTTTCCACTTTGTTCGTGCAATCTTGACCTTTGCAAAAAGCAAACTTGATCGCTCTTTTTTTGTATTACAGATTAAGTTCACGATCCGGCACTTGAATATGAGAAAGATGTACAACTAGCTCTTGATAGAATATCCTACTTGGAAATCATAAAAGTTATAATCTACAGCTTTAGAATATATACTGCTATATTATTCCAGTCCTTTAATTCGCTAACAATTCTGTCGCTGTTGCGGCTATGTAAGATGAGAAGACGGTATTGGCTACATAACAGAAGTACAAGGCCACAGAATCTCTTTTTATACGTTTTAAGCTCATCTTTAATAGGCCTTTAAACTTGCTGGTACCTGAGTACTACCTTTAAATTCCCCTTTTGGGTTCTTCTTTACTGACAGAAAGCTTCACTACTTTATTGTTCTTCTTCATGCACAAAGTTTGCTTCACAAAGGAGTACCACATGGAATAATTATATATAAACAATAAGCCACATAGATATCACACGCTAACATGTGGAATTATTCTATTGGACGATTAGTGTTTACGTCATATCTTGCGTATTCATTCACGCGTATAGAAAAATAGCTCTTCAGTGTGAGGGCAAGAAAACTCGTCTTTCTCATAAACACAACACAGAGAAATGTTCATGTAAGTAACAAAATCGTTAAAGAAAGTACATTTCACACATGTTATGCTAATTACGATGAATTTATTAATGTAATTTGTAGTAATGTTACTTTGACATTTACCTAAATGCATTTTCCCAAGAAGTGAATGTAAGTAATCACAAAATAAAATAAAAAATACCCTTATTTCATTGAAACTCTTACTAACATTGCGTAGTTAATAGTAACGAAAAAGTCTGACCCGAAAGGGTCAGCCTTGACATCAGCTTGTCAAGAAAGCCTCTAGTGACGTCGTTGCGGTGAAAACCAAAGCGGCCAACCAAACCACACCCAGTTAATGGCTCTGGGAACGGCTAACAAGAAACACCGGTCTACTCTGGTCTCCTCTATTCTGACATCTGGTACAACGTGGTCAATCCGTCATAGAGAGGTGTAGCATAGGTGGGAGCCACCGGGCGCCAATGAAATACCACCACTCTCTATGACAAGCCAAACGGACTGAGGGCGAGCCCCCTATACTCTCCTCCCCGTTGATGTCAGATGTTGAGGTTCAAAGACGATCAGATAGACTGGTTTTTTATGGGCTGACAGCCGAACGTTCTAGCGACGCAGTTGACCTATAATAAAACCAACTCAACCCGTGCGATAGGCATCCATGTGTCTTGGGTATGACTGATTTAACAAGTTGGGACGCCTATTTAGCCCAAGTAGAAGAGTCAGTATAGAGTTTGGTCCGACTGTCATGATGTACTAGTCTACTTCTTGCTAGCTGGTACCCGATATTGTAACAGCAAATAGAGTTTTTTTTCGCAAGATAAATTACTTTATTCAAGCCTCCACTCTCTTGTGATCGGTGTTCTGATCCTGTTTTCGCGAAGATGTGCTTGTTCAATGAGTTTTTGACTGAACGCCTTTAAGTCATCACTCTGTGCTGGAAACAATGTTACTCGTTCTCCGTACAGCTTTGTACTTGACACCATATATTGTTTTTCGCTTATTACTGTCTAGGCAGTCGTAAGCAAAGACACCCTGATAATGCCAATTCTAGAACGGTAAAATCTCGTTCATCCCAAACGAAAAAGGCGGGGTCTCCAAACTTTATACGGTCTTTGTTGCCTAAAAAAGTGAAGTTCGCCCTTGTCTTTCGATTTCTTCCCCCCGTCTCGGTCTATAGTTAACTTTTTAGTTGGCTTGACAGGTGTTTTTCCAACCTTGGTTGGAAGAGCGTGAGTTCGAATCTCACAGAGACGTATTACTAGCAGCAAGCTAGTTACAACTTCGTA
>NW_017265160.1:104952-110856 GCF_001638985.1 Phycomyces blakesleeanus NRRL 1555(-)
TTTTTTTCGCAGATAAATTATTTTATTCAAGCCTCCACTCTCTCGTGATCGGTGTTCTGATCCTGTTTTCGCGAAGATGTGCTTGTTCAATGAGTTTTTGACTGAACGCCTTTAAGTCATCACTCTGTGCTGGAAACAATGTTACTCGTTCTCCATACAACTTTGTACTTGACACCATATATTGTTTTTCGCTTATTACTGTCTAGGCAGTCGTAAGCAAAGACACCCTGATAATGCCAATTCTAGAACGGTAAAATCTCGTTCATCCCAAACGAAAAAGGCGGGGTCTCCAAACTTTATACGGTCTTCGGTGCCTAAAAAAGTGAAGTTCGCCCTTGTCTTTCGATTTCTTCCCCCCCCCCCCCCCCCGTCTCGGTCTATAGTTAACTTTTTAGTTGGCTTGACAGGTGTTTTTTTAACCTTGGTTGGAAGAGTGTGAGTTCGAATCTCACAGAGACGTATTACTAGCAGCAAGCTAGTTACAACTTCGTATATATTATAGTTACTAGAATACAAGATAGTCATAAAGAGTATTTCAATATAGTAAAAATATCATTTAATTGTAAAAAGATATTTAATGGACTGCTTACTGCTTGTCCTTGACCAAAAAAGTTACAAAAAACCCTAACATATCGGCGTCCTCATGGCAAGCGTTTCTAATATGTACGAGTTCAAAATCCCGTCTGCTGACCATCCCCACCTCAGTACAAACTATCTTGCGGGAATTACTTAAACAAAAACAAATTAGAAAGTCTTTTGTAATAGGCATTGAATCATTTCTGACTCTCTATCTAGCGTCAAGGTGTAAACACACATCGATTTATAACATCATTGCTGTTGATGTCCCACTCAAATAAGTTAATGATATTACTATGTTAGCTGTTCAGAAAATTTGCAAGCTCACTGAGGTATTCGGGACTGTTTATGGATTAGTATATCAATAATGAGAAAAGTAGATATTGTGAGAGTGTTATTTATTAAAGAGACCAAATAATATTGCTTATATATGTTACTATTAAAATCCCTATCATTCAAATCCCTGTTGTGTAATAACTGGTTTACACTGTATGAGTGCGTAGTGTACGTGTTTCTGATGTGTAACAGTTATGGAGATTGTTAACTTGCTAGATTCATTAGCAAGCAGAAAACAGTATTTGGTTCTGGAGTCTGTTCTTCACTCAATTGTGATGTGTGTACCACAGCTACCAGCATACTAGCCTTTCTATACTATTATCTTATTTATTAATATTCATAAAAAGAAAAATAATATATATATATATAATACAATATATAGTTTCTCTTTATTAATATCAACAAGCTTACTAGATATTTATTGACTATAATATATTGATAATAATAAAAATCCAAATCAAAAGAATTTTTAATTAACAATTTATTAGTTGACTATATCGAGGAATACATATATAGAGAGAAAAAAGTCAAATTCTTAGTTCACCACTTTGTAAATAATAATAACAGTAACAAAAGCAAATCCATCCCCCTCAGGACGAAGACCTGATTTGACAGCGAGGAGGAAAAAGGAGTTGGTTGCTCTCTTTCTAAGAAAGAGTGGCAAGGAAAGTAGAGGCGAGGTCAAGAAGCGCTGCACGCCAGCATACACCATTCCAAGCTAACGGATGTTTTCAGAACTAAATTTTCCGCACCACATTGCGCATAACCACAACCAACTCGTCTGGACACTTGCGCAGGAAACTGTCAGTGTGATACGCCAATAAAGACCGTAAAACACAGTACAAAAGATAATTCGTGCATTTTCTCTTGCAGGTCCAGAATAAAGAAACGTAAGCTCGCCTGAGAACGAAACGCTCAGAGAGTCGACACTAGTAAAGTAAGAATATCTTGTACTAATATTTTTGGCGGAACAATACTTACCGAAATTTCTTGCGACCAGAACGTATACTTTGCAGAGAGAATGTCAAATTCTTAGTTCACCACTTTGTTAAAAATAATAATAACAAAAATGGATCCATCCCCCCCAGGACGAAGACCTGATTTGACAGCGAAGGGGAAAAAGGAGTTGGCTGCTCTCTTTTGAAAAAAGAGTGGAGTGGAAAACAGAGGCGAGGTCAAGCAGCGCTGCACGTCAGCATGCACCATTCCAAGCCAACGGATGTTTTCTAGATCAACGGTTTCCACACCGCATCGTGCACACCCACAACCAGCTCGTCTGGACACTTGCGCAGAAAACTGCCAGTGAAATACGGCAATAAAGACCGTAAAACACAATACAAGAAATCATTCGTGCATTCTCTCTTGTAGGTCCAGAATAAAGAAAGCTGATCCTATCTGAGAACTAAACGCCCAGACAAGATATTCAAAGTAGAGTCAGTACATATGTTATGATTTTGAACGTGTGCTATGTGTAAAATAATATGCTTATCCTGCTGCTAATACTATGGGGTTAGCAACTTTTGTACCAGATAAACGGAAATAGCTGTGAATAAAAATATACTACTCATAAACCGCAAAAACTGTGCTAGGATCTTGTTTAGCAAGAGTTTGTTTATAATGTATCTGTGTAAAGCAATAGACAAAGATTATTGATTAGAGTCGATGTAAATGAAGAAAGATCTGCAAAAAAAAGAGAGAAACTTATCAAATAGTGTCGGGCCAAACAACCGTGTTATAGAGAGAACATGTCAAATTCTTAGTTCACCACTTTGCCAGAAATAACAATAGTGGATCCATCCCCCTCAGGACGAAGACCTGATTTGAAAGCGAGGGGGAAAAAGTAGTTGGCTGCTCTCTTTCTAAGAAAGAGTGGTATGGAAAGCAGAGGCGAGGTCAAGCAGCGCTGCACGTCAGCATACACCATTCCAAGCTAACGGATGTTTTCAGAACAACATTTTCCGCACCACATTGCGCATAACCACAACCAACTCGTCTGGACACTTGCGCAGGAAACTGCCAATGATATACGACAATAAAGACCGTAAAACACAGTACAAGAGATAATTCGTGCGTTCTCTCTTGTAGGTCCAGAATAAAGAAACATAAGCTCGCCTGGGAACGAAACGCCCAGAGAGTCGACACTAGTAAAGTAAGTATATTTTGCTCTTATATTCTTTACGGAACAATACTTACCGGAAATTTTTGTTACCAAGACGGATACTTTGGAGAAAGAAAAAAAGAAAAGAAAGCAAATACATAGAGCAAGATATACATATAAAGGGTATATACAAAGAGGGGTATAGATATAGATATAGATAAAGCTATAGATAAAAGTATATAGAGTCGGAAATAAAGATAAATAGAGTAAAGTCTGTTGAAAAATAACACTATCACAATAAAGGAATCTTTTAATGATAAAGAAGCCCTATATACAAATGAAAAGAAAAAAGTTCTTACCAAAATGCCCTTATGCCAAAGAGTTATGTTCAATCGGCCAAAAAAAAAACTATACGAGAGAGATGCTTTAAAGAAATAAAGGGATATATTATAGTATGGCTCAAGGATGAAGAGATATATAGACATATAGATGTAAAAGTTCTCCAAGGATTAGACGATATATCGATGGAAAGATAATTCAAAGGTAAAGAGATATGTAAGCATATAGATAGAGAGGTTCTCCAAGGATTAGGCGATATATCGACGGAAAGATAGTTCAAAGATAAAAGAGAGAGAGATAGAGAGATTTTGCTTGACCAAGCTTCTGCTAGTCTTTATATAGACAATTATTTGATTTTTTTTAAAAAAAAGAGAGGGAAAACATGGTCACTATATCGCAGTTTTTTGGAGTTATGAATGCAAATGCAGATCATCTCTTAAAATGCTATATAATACAACAGAGTAATAAGTTACCTAGTACTCTTTTGAATATTCTTGAAAATAATTATTACAAAACCTATGTAGATAGAGAGTATCAACTTATCACTCTTCAAAAAAAAATATAAATGCCTCGATATTACTCTTACAAGGAATACACTAAAGTATATTGTACTGTATTCCAAAGAATAAAAGATATATTTGTTGCATTCTTACTATCAATAAGATAGCTAGGTAACATTTTACACACAGCGACTGATACACATAGTAATTATAAGAGCTTTTTTTTTTAAAAAAAAAAGAGAAAGGAATCTACAGCATTAATAATTGATTTGCACCGCTGAGATTTTAATTGCAATATACTACCTTTGCATATCAGTATTGCATCATATACTTATTATTTATATGGAGAATCTCACTGGTCAAAGAAGTGCTCTGTAAAAAAAAACACCCGCCTTCTCTATGAAAGCTTACACTTTATTAAAAAAAACCAAGATCTTTCACAACATAATTTGTATTTTATATAAAAAACTTTAAAGTGATAATCTTTCCACTTAGACATTGTATGCCAATTAGTTGTGTTTTTAGTCAATGAGGTAGTAGATTTTTTATTTCATTTTTGATCGAAGATAGTTATAAGCAAAAATTTTATGCTGTATACTCTGGAAATAAGTGATATATTTTGTATCCTATTAATATATATATATATACAAATGATTTTTTTATCTATGCTCACAATAAAAAACACTTTTGCACCAAATAAAGTCTTGTCAAAATCTCTGCCAACTTTTAAGAATAATAATACAATTTGTAATAAATGATAACATGTGAGATATACTTTTATTAACAATTCTCTGTAAATAACATTCAAAAGTTGATTATTATAAGTACAAAAACATCATGTAAGCATACTTAACAGGCTATAGTGCAATCAAAATTTCAGGCTTTAGTGATATAATCCTATCTAATGTAAAAATTAGTATTAGGCGTTTGCATTAAATGCTTAAATAATTTAACTGCTAGTATTTATAAGTCATTTTTCTTTGATTAGATTCTCTAGATTTTTCATGTTTTGTTTTATTATCAGAGAAAAAATCCTTTCTTTTGATACAAGTGTAGTAGCAAGAGGGACAATCATTGATAAAAAACAAGTTTCTTTCCCAAATTTATCAATAAGACATTATATTTATTTATTAACCGCGTACAAAGAATATCAGTTAATTGTAGAGTATGTATCCCATTATTTTTGTATACAAATGCCTTCGATCAAAAATGAAATAAAAAATCTACTACCTCATTGACTAAAAACACAACTAATTGGCATACAATGTCTAAGTGGAAAGATTATCACTTTAAAGTTTTTTATATAAAATACAAATTATGTTGTGAAAGATCTTGGTTTTTTTTAATAAAGTGTAAGCTTTCATAGAGAAGGCGGGTGTTTTTTTTTACAGAGCACTTCTTTGACCAGTGAGATTCTCCATATAAATAATAAGTATATGATGCAATACTGATATGCAAAGGTAGTATATTGCAATTAAAATCTCAGCGGTGCAAATCAATTATTAATGCTGTAGATTCCTTTCTCTTTTTTTTTAAAAAAAAAAAGCTCTTATAATTACTATGTGTATCAGTCGCTGTGTGTAAAATGTTACCTAGCTATCTTATTGATAGTAAGAATGCTACAAATATATCTTTTATTCTTTGGAATACAGTACAATATACTTTAGTGTATTCCTTGTAAGAGTAATATCGAGGCATTTATATTTTTTTTTGAAGAGTGATAAGTTGATACTCTCTATCTACATAGGTTTTGTAATAATTATTTTCAAGAATATTCAAAAGAGTACTAGGTAACTTATTACTCTGTTGTATTATATAGCATTTTAAGAGATGATCTGCATTTGCATTCATAACTCCAAAAAACTGCGATATAGTGACCATGTTTTCCCTCTCTTTTTTTTAAAAAAAATCAAATAATTGTCTATATAAAGACTAGCAGAAGCTTGGTCAAGCAAAATCTCTCTATCTCTCTCTCTTTTATCTTTGAACTATCTTTCCGTCGATATATCGCCTAATCCTTGGAGAACCTCTCTATCTATATGCTTACATATCTCT